>NW_016107419.1:4243743-4262222 GCF_001604975.1 Cebus imitator
GACATGGATAAAACTGGAGGGCACTATACTGAGTGAAATGAGCCATGCACAGAATGATAAATATCACATGATCTCACTTACATGTGGAATCTAAAAACATTCAACTCATAGAAGCAGAGAGTAGAATGGTGGTTGCCAAGGACTGGGACTGGGGAGGTGGGGAGGGGTGAGAATGGGAAGAGACTAGTCAAAGGATATAAAGTTTCAGTTAGACTGGATGAATGAGCTCAGTGGCTCTATTGTACAGCATGGTGACTAGAGTTAATAAAAATGTATTCTAACTGGCGTGAGATGGTATCTTATTGTGGTTTTGATTTGCATTTCTCTAATGACCAAAAGTCAGGAAACAACAGATCCTGAAGAAGATGTGGAGAAATAAGGACACTTTTACACAGTTGGTGGAAGTGTAAATTAGTTCAAACATTGTGGAAGACAGTGTGTCAATTCCTAAAGGAACTAGAACCAGAAATACCATTTGACCCAGCAATCCCATTGCTGGGTATATAACCAAAGAATTATAAATCATTTTACTATAAAGACACATGCACATGTATGTTTATTGCAGCACTATTCACAATAGCAAAGACTTGGAACCAACCCAAATGCCCAACAATGACAGACTGGAAAAAGAAAATGTGGCACATGTACACCATGGAATACTATGGAGTCATAAAAAAGGATGAGTTCATGTCCTTTGCAGGGACATGGATGAAGCTAGAAACCATCATTCTCAGCAGACTAACACAGGAACAGAAAACCAAACACCACATATTCTCACTTATGAGTGGGAGCTGAACAATGAGAACACATGGACACAGGGAGGGGAACCACACACTGGGGCCTGTCAGGGGGTAGGGGACTACAGGAAGGATAGTATTAAGAGAAATACCTAATGTAGATGACAGGTTGATGAGTGCAGCAAACCACCATGGCATGTGTATACCTTTGTAACAAGCCTGCATGTTCTGCACATGTATCCCAGAACCTTAAAGTATAATTAAAAAAATAACAATGTATTATAGACTTGAAAATTGCTAAGAGAGTAGATTTTAAATGTTCTCACCATACACACAAGAAAAGGTAAGCCTGTGAGATGATGGACATGTTAAATAGCTTGATTTAATCACTCCACAATGCATACATATATAAAAACATCACATCGTACATCATATTATATACAATTTTTATTAGTCAATTATACCTTAATAATGCTGGGGAGGGAGAAAGAACTTTGTAGGCTCACCTACAGTGTTAAAAAGGGAACTCAACGTGAGACACGTAATTCAAACAGAGCTATGAAAATATCGAATACTAATTTACGAAAGCGTAAAAAAACCATTTACTTATTATGATCCCAATGACAAGAATATGTACCATATGTAAAATCTGATTAGGAAGCTTCTAAATATCTTTTCAGATGGTGCTACCCATTATATCTCAATGTTCAGCTGTTCACACCACTGAAATACTTGTGGTAATACAAGTGGCGATCCTTTAATCTAATGTTCAATTTTTCTGGCCTTTTCAATTTGCCATTCAACTCTTTATTTCCACTTTTTAACTACTGCTTCAGTCCTCTCCTTTCCAATCTCTCTGACTGCACAAGACATTGTGTGAAATAATGTCAATACTTTTGCAAAAAGCCTGTATAACATGCCACTCCTAACCAGAACTGATATGGAACCAAACGAAACTGAAAAATATGTTCATGATCACTGTGGATATTTACATACCTGCAAAGAAACAACCTCTTTAATCTTTTCACCCTATGCTGAGCAATTGCTCAGGTTGAGAGAATCACCTAACTGTAAGGACATGGAGTGTAGGAAAAAAATCAAATTAATTATCAAAAACACCATTTATTATGTACGTTCATACTTTTCATTCATATTTTCTACATTAATAGTTTTCAACCATTTTATAATATATTTTGTAAAATATATGGGGGAAAGTGGCTGCTGACAAGGAAAGAAGCATTCAGAAATTCTTGAAATTGTGCCTAAAAACAAGCAATAAATTCACTAGTTCCTCATCAATCAGTGGTTTACTCAGAACAGATGTCAATAAGCTGCTGAAGGGTGCATATTATTTTTTCCTTTTCACCAAAATAAGTTGAACAAAATTCCTGCGTGATTGCATATTTTAAAATCTAAGCTTCGTGTCTGCTAACATTGCTAAGCTGCCATATCAATTGTCTGGCTTAAGTGAAATAAAACCTTTCATAACTTTGGAAGAAACTTCTACACAGGAAACTGTACATTTGAACAGGTGAAATTTGTCTGAATATGCATTGTTTTTATACCAATTCTTAACTATTTAAATTATATAATATTCCATAAAAGCCATAGTGGCCATATGATTGAATACTCTGTATATTTAATCATCTGTTTTTCTAGGTGACAGCAGAAAAAGAAATCGAATAATGTGAATTTCTGTGCTACCATATAACTTCAAATGGTGCTATCACAATTGGTTTTTAATGGTACAAAAATATTTGGTTGACAGTATTAAAAGAATTCCTGGGAAATATATTTTTAAATATAATTTTTTTTAATAGCTGTAAGCAAAATCACCATTTTCTCTGTATCTAAATCCTATCAAGAGAAACAGGGAAATGAGGCCAGATGCAGTGGCTCCTGCCTGTAATCCTAGCACTTTGGGAGGCCGACGTAAGTGGATCACTAAAGCACAGGAGTTTGAGACCAGCCTGGGTAACACAGTAAAACCTTGTCCCTATTAAAAATATAGAGAATTATCCAGGCGTGGTGGCACACACCTGTAGTCCCAGCTATTTGGGACGCTGAGGTGGGAGAATCACCCAAGTTTGGGAAGTTGAGGCTGCAGTGAGCCAATACTGTGCCACTGCACTGCAGCCTAAGAAACAAGAGTGAGACTCTGGGAAAGAAAGAAAGAGAGAAAGGGAGAAAGAGGGAAATTATGCACTCTCTTGTTGTTTTGTTCCAACATATTCTAACAATAAAGAAAGATTCAAGAAACTGAATTGTCATTTTCAAAATCACTCTAAAGTAATGCTGGGGAAATTAAAAGATAAGTAGTAACTTTTATTATTAAAACAAAACACTGTATTTTTGCCTCTATTTCCACATTTGGGTTTAGATCTTTCACATTAATCAAGGTGATAGTACAAGGTCAGAGGTCAAAGAATAATTACCCTCACACATAAATCAAAGCAAACAAATATAAAAACAAAGCAAGGAAAGAAACTTCATGTTACCATCAGCACCTATAAGACTGCATCCTACCGACTTCAAACAGTCTTGAGTCCAGCTCTCCAATCTTGATCATTATGCTAGTTCTTTGGTACAGCCTGAGAGCTTATTCAATAATTCCAGTCTAATAGACACATACACACACACACACACACACACACACACACACACACATAGACAAAGTTTAATATAATTATCCATTACATTCTTCTTTAAAAGACCGATAAATAATTACTGATTGTGGTTTTCTAAAGGTTTCATAATGGGGCATGGACTTCCATGAGAGATAAGTGGTAGTTAGTGGAAATATCTAAAAAAGACTTGTGATTGACTTAGCCAAACTGATAACTCAATTGTTTCCTAGTGAATTTTCCTTCTCATCTCAATATAACACTTCTGCATATGCAGCACAATCAATTACGTCATATTAGCTAACATCAGGTAGAAAGACTTAGCATACAATCTCGAGATACTAGCATGACAGCAAATTGCAATCTCCCTAAGTCATTTCAAGCACCTTCCTTCTCATGTATCAAGCACTGATCTGCAAATAAGCTTTTAATTTTGGTCTTGAGAACCAGAATTTTGAATCATTATGTTCCCATATGTTGCACCATTATCTATTTTATTTCCTTTTTAAAAAATCAAGTGAAATACCATTGACATTGCACTTGGTACTTGTAACTGAAAAGGAGTTAAATCAACTTTCTGTCAACAATAATAAAAAGCAATGAAAATATGCTTTACTTTTATCAGCAAATGTGTCTTTCATTTGCTAATAATTAGATAAGTCCTTAAGGAATGCTGAGAGGTTGAGATGTTTCAAACCATAACTACTTCTAAGATTTGCTCTGATACAGAGGGCAGGAAAAAGATGTCACCTGGGCCTTATAGCCATATTGATTTTTTACATATTATAATTTTAATTACATATTGAGATAAGAATAAGATAATGAATATAAATTTATTTTGTTAACAAGACAGTATGCTAGTCTATAGAGCTTTAAACTTTAGATCATCAATAACAACATTTATTATGCACATATTTACAAAGCAGTAGGTTTAATACATGACACATATTGACTTTAAACCTCAGTCATCTTAGATAAGTCACAAACATACATTCATGGACTTACAAATGTTCTGTATTCTCTAGTAAGGTTATTCATGAATAAATTAATGAAGACTTACACACAATCATCTCACCAAATAAAAAAGGTAATAATCATTAGAAAATAAAGTTATAAATTTCCCATCATAGCTATGATAGGAGTTTGGTGAAAATAAATGGCACAGTCATGAAGTATGGTCTTTTGGAGCAAGTATTTAAAACTTATTAATAATATTCCAGTACCCCCCATCACCACCATACAGTGTACTTTCATTCTTTCAAATTGATCTCCATTCTGAATCTAAAGGCCCAAATGAATTCATGTATTTTTAAAAAACAGCCAATCATCCAACTTTTCCCAGCCCAAGGACTATAAGGCTTAATGGTTTTAACTTCACAGTCACAAAGGATATTCTTGTGAAAAGTTTCAAATACTATATACCTATTTTAAAAAGGTTTACAAGTCTGTGAATTGATAGAAAAACATAAAGCAGAGTTTATCTTTGGGATTGTGAGATATGTGATGAGGCCTCATTTTTTGCAGTCTACAATACAAAATATAAAACAATACTTCAGCATCTGGAGGCTATACAAGGATAATGAAGCTCTTTAAAAATACACATAATGTCTATTTAAAATATAGTTAGACATAGATAAAAATCTAAAAATATATATTTAATATATTTAAATATATTAGAAAAAAGACAACCTACCACATATATTACAGATAAATAATACATAAATACATAGATAATATACAGCTCCAAAATATAATCCTATCATACTATAAACTTGAAAAGAAATTTAAATTTTAAAAATATAGGCAGGGCACAGTGGTTCATGCCTGTAATCCCAGTATGTTGGGAGGTTGAAGTGGGAGGATCGCTTGAGGCCAGGAATTCAAGAACAGCCTGGGCAACATAGTGAGACACTGTCTCTATAAAAAAACTTTTTTAATTAGCCAGATGTGGTGGCACATACTTGTAGTCCCAAACACATGGGACACTGTGGCAGGAGAATCATGTTAGCCAGGTATTTGAGGCTGCAGTGAGCTATGATTGTGTATTGTACTATAGTCTAGGACTTATCTTAAAAAATAAAATAATAAAAATAAAATTAGAGTACTAAAATTGTATTACTTAAGAATCACTTCATAGGCTAGGCCCAGTGACTCACACATGTAATTCCAGCACTTTGGGAGGCCAAGGTAGGAGGAGCTCTTGAGTCCAGGAGTTTGAGACCAGCCTGGGCAATATGGCAAAATCCCATCTCTACTAAAAATTTAAAAATTAGCCAGGAATGGTTGCCCACACCTGTAGCCCCAGGTACTCAAGAGGCTGAGGCAAGAGGATCACTTAAGCCCAGAGGGCGAGACTGCAGTGACTTGCAATTGTGCTACTGCACTCCTGCTGGGGCAACAGAGTGAGGCCTTGTATCAGAAAGAAAAAAAAAAAGAAAGAAAGAAAAAAATCACAGTAAAAGACAAAGTCTATACTTCAACGTTAAATCAGAAATCAGTAGACATATAATATATCCAATTATAAAATTATAATAAAAATATATACACCTAAGCCCCAAAGACCATCATTAGCTTAAAAGGAGTTTGTTCGTCAGGGCATTTGGATTAGCCAAGCACCTAATTACTTCCAACTTTCTCAATTTATGTGGAGTATGTGGAATAGCTAAAATTAGTAATAAAGAGAAAAATGACAGAACAACTATTAAGAAAACAATGTATAATACAATTAAAGTGAAACAATTAAAAACAGAGTAATGCTACTTTCAAACCAAGGCACTAACCTTATTCCTTTAGTGAGCTATCTACTTAAAATCTCACTGTTAAATTTCTTTGGCCAAAAGACGATTCTGAAAAGTGAAACTATAAGCCAGGAGTCTTACAAATACTTTACTCCGTTTAAGTACATTTAAGAGTAAAATATCAGTTGTCTTTCTAATAAGGTAATAGCCAAAATGAACAGTTATATTAATTGCATCAAACATCCCTAAAGTAATACTGCTCATTTGAAAAAAACAAAAAACTATGTTTGTGTGTGTGGTAGATAGGTAAATGATGAACTGTGACACCAAACTACCTCTTCCTCTGGAATTTTTTTCCTTACTTTAAAACAATTCCTCCTCAGTCTGCATATTCAAGGTTTCTTTGATAGTAGAAAGTAACAATGTTTCAAAGTGAAGTCAATTATTGTTACTGTTTTTTATCCTCCTGAAAACAATAATCATGTACATTAACAGAATACATATCTTTATATACAACCAGGTTTCAATGTTACACTCTTGCAAACTAAATAAATAAGCATAATATAAATAAAAATCTGGATCAATACTTTCTAAAAAGAAAGGATAACATCTAACATCTTATATATTCATACATTGTTACATATAAAAAAGCAAGACTAGATTTTTCATCTAAACTAGAAGATGAAACAAATAATTCTTTACTTATGTAAGTCAGTATAGACTTCAGGGACATTTTCTTAAAATAAGTATTTTTTGTTGAATTATCATCACAATGTTTCAAATACAATAATGTCTGCTACATAGAGAAAAACTATACTCTAAATTTTAATACAATAACAATAATAATTTAGAGGTGAGTTTCTCAGGGAAACTTTCGCAGCCTTGTACACCTCAGTTGCTCATCCCACAGGAAATGTCCTATGCATGTTACTGAAACTGTCAGCTAATATTTCTAAAGCTCGTATGATCTATGTTAGTATTTAGGGAGCTCCTGAACAAAGTGAATGAAAAACGTCTTATCACATTTAAAACAATAGATGTGGAAGTCTCAGAAAGATCAGGAGAACCTTCTGCTGTAAGTTCCACAGGATTCCGGCTCACATAGTAAATTGTAAATGATTTCAAATCCTCTGCTCTCTCCTGCAACATCTACTCCCCAAACTCCTGTCATTCTTCCTCATAGCTGATGTCCTCATAAGGTACTTAAAAAAAAAAAAAAAAAACTGAAATAAAAGATAAAAGAACCCCCTCCCACTTCCTTAACTCCACACTGACACTGCCATTCCTACTGTTTCAGCATACAGAGATCCCTGTTATCCTGTGATGGACCTTCGGCTCTCTTAATTTTGTTTCTGCTGGGACAATAATAGTTCTGAAAGAGATGATAGGCAATAGAGAAATTGAAAAAGTCCTCTATCCAGAACCACTATCCAGTATATATATATATATATATATATATATATATATATATATATACATATATATATATATTTACAGTACTCTGTATATAAATAGCCCTTATGTTCACATCTATAAATTTAACCCCAACTTTTTTATAACCTAAAAAAAAAAAAAGGAAATCAAAGTGAGAGCTATACCTTAACTATCCCAAACAGTCAAACTTGTCAAACTTTGAGGGACAGAAGAACTACTAGAATAAATACAAAAAGGATTCCTTTTATAAATCAGTCAACAATCAGGCCTGATGATTTTCCCTTTCCAGTATTTCTCCCTTTCTTTCCCCAAAGAGTCTTGGCTCATGTTCCAACTAGCTCATGACTGAACTCCAGTGTTCTTTCTGCCATAACATTTTTGGCATTCTAAAACCTCCACACAGTAAATCCATCTTTCAGATGTCCTTGGTATGATGTCACTATGAAAAGATTACTGAAGCTTCTAGTAATTTGAGTTTATTTTAATTCAAAGCCTTTTTCTAATTGTACTTCCCTTAAATACCCCAGCCACCACCTTCAGGCCTGCTGTATTCGATTGGTGCTTGCTGCCCCTCTCCCTCTGCTCTCATCTCACTTTCTCCATGTAACACACCTCTATAGCTTCTGAGGCACCTGGAATTCACCCTCGATTTAAAATCCCACTCCCAAACCTCTTGAACCATGTGTCTCTCCATTCTGAACTCTATGAAGAAGTGGGGGGGAAATTCTAGCTGGTCAATATTAAACAAAGACTATCACTATTACTTTGACCCAATTTGAATATTCTCTGACATTACATCACATGCTTTAGAATGTTAAAAAGTTAAAATTTTACAGAATTACCTTTGCTTTTCGAGAAATTTTATTTTACATTGTATATGTGCTTATGGAGCACTGCTGTTTAATTAATTGGTCTGCATCAAATGCAGAGGGTTGTATCAAGGCTTTCACAGTGCCTAGGAGAGTGCTCCTGCTCACCCACAATAGACAATACTGATGTGGAAAAGGAGCATGAAATGACTTATATCAGCATTAGACAAAATGTGTCATTTTCTTGGAAGCTGCAAACAATTTACAGTTACCCGTAATATAAATTTCAATAAATAAAAACTCCTGGCACTCATTGTTACGTTAGTCTAGAACTTTTACAACTTCCTAGATCAGTGATTTCCCACCCCCCGCCCCTGGCGCTTTTAACAACCCTATGCTCAGTGCTGCAATTCATGGCCCTTAAGGTTTAGCAAACTCTGTTACAAATAGTTTGAAGAAATCAATTTATGATTATTCAACTGATAATTAGAAAGCAAAAGGAATGCCAGTCAGTCCTCCAGGGCTGAAATTCAGCACCTTTAGAGACCTCTGTCTCCACCCCTGAAACCCTGGCTGTTTACACAAAGATTGGCCCTGTGCCGATCCCCCCGCCCCCCCTCCACATCTGTATCACCCTCTTCCATGCAGCATCCCTCTGGATGGCTCCAGAGGCAACCTGAAAATCCAAATTGCAACTGTAAACAGTGGTGGGTGGACTGAGTCTCCTCCGAGGATGGCTGGGCCCCTATAACGGCCCATCTTCCAACCTGCCTTCAGTGGCTGCTGTCCAGAGTCCCACGGCCTCAAAATTAAGGTCACAGCCAGCCTCGGGGTGTTCCTGGACATCACCCCCACCACTTCAACGTCCTACTATCAGCATTCCGGGAATCAAAAACAAGACGGTTGCGACTTTCAGGTTTTGTCATTGGAAAATGTGTTTCCATGCTCATACAGAGGTGGAAGTAAAGATGACAGGGACTTGGGTAGCTGCAGTCCTGGTCAGTTGTTTTCACAGCTGGCCGAATCAATCACACTCTCTTAAAAGCTTATCTGACAGGTGAGAAATTCCTGGCCTCCAGGTCATTCCAGGAACCCCTCAACACCAATCTGTGATGAGAGAAAGGTCTGGAAGGGAAGGGAATGGTGCTACAATCACACTGAGGGTGTCCTGGACACACTCTGGTGCAGGAAAAAGGATTCTGGCGCCAGGAATGCGCTGGTCCAGGGTCCGTAGGGGAGTGAGGGGAAGAAAGCTGGGAAGTCTCAAGAACAAGAAGGGGCGCGGCGAGGAAAGGGCAAGATACCTTAAAATGTCATAAGAAGGATGGAAAAGGGTGAGGAGGAGGCGGACTGGAAAGAAATCGGTGAATAGAGAAAGATGGGGCGAGTGGAGGATGAGCAACAGCGAGCGCGGCGCCTCGGGTTGCGGGACCAACCGCTTCCAGAGCGCCGGCGAGGCTGGCGGCCGGCCGAGCCCCGGGAGCCAGAAAGTTGGCGCAGGGAGGGCCGGCCGGGCAGCGCCCCCTGCGCGGCTGGGAGGCGCCGGGCTGGCAGCGGTGCGGCGCCTTACCTTCTGGTCGACGATGGAGCAAGCCATCTCGCGGACGTGCGCCAGGCTGTAGTCCCCGGACGAGTCCTGCAGCAGCAGCACTGGCTCGCGGCTCAGGCCGATCTGCAGATGGAACGAGATACCCCCGACCGGAGCCACGACGGGAGACAGGAACGGCGCGGGCCCCGGCCCGGACCCCGGGACCAGTGCGGCAGCAGTTGCCGCCGCGGCCGCCGCCACCGGCAGCAACGGGCTGGGCGGCCGCAGGACCGGAGGGGCGCTCATCGCTCGGCGCGGCGTGGGGCCGGGCAGCTGAGGGCGGGAGCCGGCGGCGCGGCAGTCGAAAAGTTTTGCAGCCGCTGAGCCAGGAGCTTCTTTCTACGAGAGCCGAGACGGAAAATAAAAACTTTCCGGAAAAGTCCCGGCGCGGGGGGAGGGCGAGGGGATGAGGAACGGGAGGGGAGGAGACGGAGGAGGGGGGATGAGGGAAAATGGCCGAGGCGGGAGGACTCTGCAGCCCCGGAGCGCTGCGCCGCCGGCACAGGGGAGGCGCCGTCGCCGCCAAAAAGCTGTTGCCGGGCGCCCTCGGAAGGACAGGGCGCCGGGTCGGCGCGGCCCGGACGCCGGGCGGGGGCGGGAAGGGGGCGTGAGGGGCAGGGAAGGGGAGCTGGGGGCGGGGCCTGCGGAGCCACCACCCGGCAGGCGCGGGAGTCGCAGGAGCAGCGGCCGCAGTGGCCGCAGGGTGCCTGGTCGCCGCCCCCTCCGCCCGCAGTTCCTGGGGCCTGAACCTCCGCGAGCCGAGGTAGGACAGAGTGGCGGGCTCGGAGCCGCCTAGGCAGGCGCGGCTCTTCCCTCCCTGCCGGTACTCCAGTTCTCGCGGGCCTGGTTGCCCCGACTGCAGACAGAATGGATGGGGCGCACCTCCTCCGACCCGCTTCCCAGGTCGCGAGCTTTCCGGGCCCCACGGTCCCTGCCACCTCTTCCAAATGCTCGAAGACTACGCACTTCTTCAAGTGAGGTGACTTTTGAGGGATTCCAGAATGCTAATCACAGGGGTTGCCCTTAGATCTTACCTTCGGAGAGTCAAGGGAGATAGGTCATCCGGAGCCCACACGAATCCAGGCCCCCCTCTGAGAGCCCTGGGGTTTGTTGCCAAAGACGGTAGGAAACCAATCCACAAAAAGAGATTTAAACCGGTCTCTATCCTTTTTGTTGCTCTGACACGCCCTTACAGCCAACCCTACCTACTCCACCCAGCTCCTAAGGCACCGGATATACACAGCGAGCTAAGGAGAGGGTCGCTTTGAAAAGAAAAGGCATTGACTGCCCGAGGACAAGAGGAGGATCTGTTACTGTCTCCTTTCCTTCACCTTATTCTTTGCGCCTGAAGTTTCTACTCTGGAGCTTCAGAAACTATTCTTCTTTATCAAAGTCTGTTCTGTAGGAGCGGTGCTCCCAAGTCCACCTCAGCACCACCCCCATTGTCACAAGCGCAGCCATCAGGATTGGGCACAACTTGCCCTAATTTGGATGGCTGTTTATTTTCGTTGTTGTTTTGGCAGGGTGGGGATTGCTTCACATTCTTGGAGATGAATTCTAATTCTCCCCTTCCACCAGGGTGGGCTTCATGGGTGTGCGACTGTGCAGTTGTCTAGGCCACAGCTCATAATACCACTGTTTGGTTTAATGCTCAGGAACAGTAGTCTCCTGTCGCTGTTTTGTTCTTCTTCATGCTTTTTAAACAAGAAGCCTCACATTTTTATTTTGCAATGGGCCACGCTGATTATGTAGTCAGTCCTGCCTCTCTCTTCTCCATTTCCCTAGATCTTCCCTTTCCCCTGCTTAAGTACAGGCAACATACCTAAACAAACATTTTGCATTTTCTTTTGTATAGTATATTTTGTTCTATCTTACTTTTTTATGTCTTGACTTCTGGTTGTGGCCCAAGATATTGCAAGGTAGTTTCCTTTAGAACAGTGTTCCCAGGATCAGTAATGGAGCCTCCACACGGCAAGGCTGCACAACTACATTGTGTCATTCATCGCTTGAAAAGAGACTTGAATTTATTCTCTGAATGTGATGGTTTGATAAGATCTACCACCTGTGTTTACATTTTCCCTGTATAGTTACTTATGAGGTGGTCCTCTTCGTACATGATACAAGTAGGTAATTTTCCTAATGTTTTAGATTCAGTTAATCTAGGAGAATGGTGGAATATTTCTTGATGAAATGCCCTTCTATAGGACGTTCTTTTAAATGTCCAAAAATATATTTAATTTTCTTTCAAATCAGAATAAAGTTAATATTCCACAGTTTTCTGTTATCAAAAAAAAAGCTTGCTTGTCAGTTTACAAGAGACTTACAAAAAGCTAGTTTCACTTGAAATTCAAGAGAGCTGAAGACATTCATATTTTATAGATATCACAACTACATGTTGAAGACTTGTCTGTTCCAGGCACTCTACTAGCAGTTCTACAGCTGTGAAGACAGATGGTCCTTGCCCTAAAAAGATCAAATGAAAAGAGGAGGGGGGAGGGAGTAAAACCACAAATGATATTATTTCTAATAATCATAATTGCAAGGAATTTTTTAAACCCAATGGCAAAGACAGTGACTTGTGGGAGGAGGGGTGAAGAAATGGGCACTGCTCTGGACTGGGAATGAGAGAAGACTTCACTGAGAAGTTTACATTTGAGCCATAATCTGGATGATAGAAAGGGTAGACTTAAGAAGAACTAGGGGAATAACATTGTGGGTGTAGGTAACAGAGAATGCAAAGACTCTAACCCAGAAATATATTTAATGTTTTCAAGGCATAGGAAAAGAGGGGCAAGTGCATAAGATGAGGTGGGAGAGCTAATAGAAGCCAGGTTACCAGGAGTTTTGAAAGCCATGGTAAAGCGTTTTCATTTTAATTCTCAGTACACTGCCAACCCATTAGAAGGTTTTAAACCAAGGAATAATAAGATTAATTTGCATGTTTTAAAAGAGCACTCTCTGGATGCTCTGTGGATTATAAGAGAAAAGAGTAAAACAGAGACACTAGGTAGGAGACAATTGCTGTTTTTCAATCTAGAGATGTGGGTTAGATTACTATGGTTGTAGAAAAGATGCTAAGAAATGGAAAACTGCAGGCTCTCTGTTGGCGGAAGTTCTTGCTGAATGAATCAGAAATTTACAAGGAGTGAGAGAACAGGGGTGTCACAAAAGACTCCAAAGTTCCTGGGCAATTAGACTGATGGTGGTGCCAGTAATTGAGACAGAAGATAGAGAGTGAGGAAGTTAACGGAGAGATAAGATTTCTACTTTGACCATGTTGAGTTTGATATGCCAGTAGACATTCAACTAAGAAATAACACCTAAAGCTGAATATATCAGTCCAGCACTCAGGAAAGAGAAGAGGGCCAGAAATGCATTTAGAAATCTTCTAGCTGTACAGAAGGCATTTCAAAGTGAGATTAGATGAGATCTCTAGGGAGAAAGAGCCTAAAGCTCTTACAGGAACTTTAAAAACAACTGTATGAATAACTCCTTTTTAGACTATGATTTATCAATAGCATAAAAGATTCATGTAGGGTGTTGGAAATAATTGAGAAGAAAACAGGAGAAGGAATTCTAAAGGTGCTCTAGAGAATTAAAACTACTTTTAAGAAGGTGAAATATTACTGAATGCAGAAGAGTGAATAAAGAAAAACAAGAAGAAAAAAGTATTATATCCACTGGAGCTCCCCATCACAAGCAGAAAATTCCCATGGAGTTGGTTATTGCAATTTCTATTGTAGGAACCTGAAATCTAACAGTTTTCTAACTGTTACTCACTTTTGCTGAATGACAAGAGAATGAATAAACAGGTAATATGTATAACAGACCTTGTATATATCTCTGGTAACTTTGAAATTGTGCATAGAAAACTTGAAGGATTAGGGAAAATCTGGTTTTATTTCTTCTGGGTGTTTTAATTTTAGGAAAGAAAGGAGGATATAGAAAGTAAATAGTAGCTTATATAAATTATATATTCATGAAATGGGCTTTCATTTTTTTAATCATGCCTATATAAATTATATTCATGAAATGGGCTTTCATTTTTTTAATCCTGCCTAACACCACTGGAATAATGGAATTCTAGCAGTGACTAGGAGCACTGCTTTGGAAAGAAAGTTTTATGCCCTAATTAAGACTTCACATAAAAGTGATGTGGATGTGGGCATGCACGGGTATGCAGAGGTATGTGGAGGTACTTCCAACCATTTCCAAAGATGAATGTTAATCTTGTTAGATGATCTTCAAAAGACAGTTGTGTGTTCAAGTCATTTGAAAATATCCTATAATTCACAATAATCAGGAAGTGGGCTGAGAATAACCTGATTCGAGTGGTACTCAGTCTCACTTACTATATGCTTTGTCCAAATGAAATGGACAGCAGAGAAAGGAGAGTAAAAAAAAAAAAAAAAAACAAAACAAACAAAAAAAAAAAAAAACGTGCAAATCTGTGGCTGAAAGGATCATATGTCCTAGTCCAAACATTTGCTAGCTTAAGAAATTGAGGATTACAGAAATTATATACCAACATGGAAATCAGAGATTTGAAGGAAAATGTATGGTTCCAGTATATTCTTCCTTTTTATATTATTGAGCACTGGATGTAACAGTGCATGAAGATAAAGATGGATAGATGGATGACTATATGATTTAAATTTTTTTTGTTGTTTACTTGCTTCAGAATGTTCATCAATAATTGTTCATCAGGCCAAGTTAAATAAGGATAATGGCATGAAAGAATAATAAGAAGAATAAGACCCAAATGGAGACCTTGACCACAGACACTTGCCAAAAATCTGTGGCTGAAACCTGATTTTTTTGATAAAATGCTGCCTTATCTTGCTGATGATTTCATGGAAAATAAAAGGAAAGAAGGTAAACTTGTTGAACTTAATTTTTTACCATGAAGAAAAACCAATTCATTATTTCATCCAGGTGCGGTGGCTCACGCCTGTAATCCCAACACTTTGGAAGTTTCAGGCAGATGGATCACAAGGCCAGGCTCTTGAGACCAGCCTGGCCAACATGGTGAAACCCTGTCTCTACTAAAAATACAAAACATTAGCCAGGTGTGCTCTCAGGTGCCTGTAATCCCAGCTACTCAGGAGGCGGAGGCAGGAAAATCGCTTGAACCTGGGAGACGGAGATTGCAGTGAACTGAGATGGTGCCACTGCACTCCAGCCTGGGCAACAGAGTGAGACTCCATTTCAAAAAAAGAAACCATATTTCTAGGTATGATCCTACAGTCAAAGACCCCAAAAGAACAGGAGGTCCTTGAAGAAAAGCTTTGAACAATAAAATCACAAATGATCCAGGTGATGAATAAATGCAGAAATCAGTTTGACTACACCTTAAGGTTTGGATGAGTACAAATCAGCAAAGAAAATGAACAAAAATAGAGATAGGTATACGAATAAGAGTAAATAGAAATAAAGGTAATTATAAACTAAAAATCAATTAACTTTAATAGGTCTATGCTATATATTAACATTGCTCTTGGGGAACATGTTATGTTATAGAACAAGGGCTTATGAACTGCTTAACGAAGGACTTAGGGGTCTCTTTAGGCCCTACTGGGTAGAGTTAGACATCCTGCCTCACTTTCAACCAAGCAGCTCTCCTTTGATTTGCTAATATACCAGGGTCCCACAAATTTGTTTGAAAATACAAGTTCCTATTGCTAACAAACCTGAACTTCTTTAGTGTGGTGGGATGTGAATGAGCTCTGGGGAGAAGGCTGATCTAATTGTGATGCTGAATCTGGCACTTATTAGTGTTGTGGCTCAGAGGAGAGATGGCTGGTTTCTCACACAACCATTTCCGTTAACTCTGGCTGGAGCCACAGTCACCTCATTTGTGAAATAAAAAATTACACCACTCAAGAGTTGTGAGCATTAAATGATTTAGTGTATATAAAAGCACATAACACAGTGCCTGCCACATATTAATCACTCCCAAAATACTAGCTTTATCAACTATTATTCCAAACATCATTTCTGCCAGCCACATTACTTCTTATAATGTTAAAACAACAGAGAAAGCAAGCCTAACTCCATTTTGCTTGGTTTCCTTAGCAAGAAAAAAAGGATGTAAAATGATGGTTAAAAGAAAATTGAAGCTCAAAATAACTAAAAAGATGGTCACACATTATCTAAATAAGGGATGAACATTCAAATAATTACAAGATTGTACTGATGGAGGTATTACAAATTATTCTTGGAGAGAAACAAATGTCTTGATTTTCAAAAAGATTCCAAAACATACAGACCAGTGAGTTTAGCATCAATAATCAGCAAAATTGTTTTTTTTAATTTTTATTGTACTTTAAGTTTTGAGATACATGTGCAGAACATGCAGGTTTGTTACATAGGTATACACATGCCATGGTGGTTTGCTGCACCCATCGACCCATCATCTACATTAGGTATTTCTCCTAATGCTATCCCTCCTGTAGTCCCCCACCTCCTGACAGGCCCCAGTGTGTGATATTCCCCTTCCTCTCATTGATCAACTACCACTTATGAGTGAGAACATGTGGTGTTTGGTTTTCTGTTCTTGCGTTAGTTTGATAACCAGCAAAATTCTAAATCAGATTATTTAAACAAATGGTTCCTGAACAATTATGAATTAAAAGTAGTTCCTAAAAGGCATGAGTTCACTAAAATAAATGTTATATTACTTGCTTTTCTAACTTCAAATTAGAGGAGAATATTATAGACATTTTTTTCTGAATTTCAACCAAAATTGAACTATTTTTGTTGTCTCCACTAGACATTTTTATCTGTTTATGTTCATCAACAAACTGAAAGAATAGATCCAGCTACCAGTGTTTAGCTTCAAGTTTTTCTAAGCAGGGAAAATAAAGGAAAATTTAGTATCCCTGAAACCAATGGGCTATGAAAATAGGAGTAAAAGAACTGCATCTTTATTTAAAAAAAAAAAAGGAAAAAAGAAATGATGCTGTTCCTGGTTTCTTCAACCTATATTTCTCTAATTTTTAAAGGAATGAGTAAACTATAAAATTTTTGTCCAAAATGTTGATGATTTTAACCATGTACTTTTTGTGCACCTGCAGAATACCTACCTACACTTATATTTTTATGTTATGTTTTTTGGTAAGACGTGATTTCCTAAATATCATTCCATCCTAGACAGTAAAAATTCTGCTATTCTCATAAGTTAACTAAAATCTGCTAGCTCCAAGGTATCATAAAATTTGCTCAGATTCTCTGTAGAAAACAGAATGAAATCACCGCTTTAACACTTTTTCCTTCTTTTTACTTCAACTTCGATATGCTCAGAAAGCTATTGCTTAGAGTTGCCAACTCTAATTGTGCACATTGGCTTTTATTAAGTCAATCCAACATTCAAATGCAGAAACCATTAACAGCAGCACATTTATTTTTTATAAAGATGCAATTCTTCTAATCCTATTTGCAAGCCCCATTTGTTCCAGAAATGCAAACTTTCCTCCATTCTCACTGGTTAAGTGTCATAGCTAAACGTTTTCTGGTATGAATATCAATATATCCCATTACTTGATAATATTCTATAAGCTAGTCATTTTATGAGACGTGACATTTTTTATTCAGTATGGTTTACTAAAAACAATGACTAAATTTTGAAAAGTTAATAAAACAAAATAAAGGAGGTACAATTAATTCAAAGTTGCTTTTTGGGTTTCTTCCTGGAAAAAATATTTTTGAGCTGAAATTTCTTGTGTGTGGTTTCTGTTGCTTGATTTGGAAAATAGAAATTTTTAAGGGAAAGAATCTGGAGGATTTATTTCTCTGTGACATAACCAGGGAAAAATAGTTTTTAATAGCTTAAGAAAAAATAATTTGCTTTTCTTGGCTTAGAAAAATGTTAAATAGCATTATTTCTAAAATTCAGTTATTACTATAATATGCATATTCGACTAGGATAAAAGTCCACATAATTGAAATAAGGTCATTTACGTGGAACTGAAGTTATATTTTATTGAATCATCATCTGTATTCTCTTTACTAATACTTATCCTCAAATGTACAATCCTAAAAATTATTTATGTTGTAAGCATACTGACCTTCTTTGCCTTACATAACTTTTTAAAAATTTATTTTCTTATTCAATTTCATATGTATTTGAACTCTGCTCCATACATCTATAAATAGAATACTTAATGAGTTAAATATTTTATATATATTTTAACTAAAGTATTTCTATATTAATATAGTATTATATATTTTTATAAATATGTTTGGTTTTGCTTAATCAGTTAGTCATCTAGAGTATCCAGGAAAACTTAAGTCCCATAAACTGACAAATGCATAACATTTTAGATTTGTTTCACAGTGTATTCAGGAAAAGGACTATATGCTTTTCTTACTCTTTTAGGTAAAGAAGAACATTCTAGGGTCCCTAACCTTTGCACTTTGCTGCTCTGATTGAATGCCAAGGTCAGGTCAACAAGTGCTGATAATGGGATTTGAATGCTTGTTGGTTTGCCTGTGCAACAGCAGTTCTACCAATGGTCTTCTCTCTTCTCTCTCTGTTTTTTTCTTTTTTT
>NW_016107419.1:4262232-4313699 GCF_001604975.1 Cebus imitator
CTTTTAAAAAATTATTTATTTGGCTCGGTGTGGTGGCTCATGCCTGTAATCCCAGCACTTTGGGAGGCTGAGGTGGGTGGATCACCTGAGGTCAGGAGTTTGAGACCAGCCTAGCCAACATGGTGAAAATCTGTCTCTGCTAAAAATACAAAATTTAGCTGGGTGTGGTGGTGAGCACCTGTAATCCCAGCTACTTGGGAGGCTGAGGCAGGAGAATCACATGAACCAGGAAAGTGAAGGTTGCAGTAGGCCAAGATCCTGCCACTGCACTCCAGCCTGGCAACAAGAGGAAAATTCTGTCTCAAAAAACAGAACCAAAAAAATACGTATTTAAGCAAATTCTACCTGCCCTCAAGAAACACAAAAATTTAAATTGCCAGTGAGAAAGATGGATTTAATCTTTTTTCTTTTACCAAACATACTTTCTTTGCTTTAAAATAGAATTCTAAATACTGTATAATTAAATAACAAAAGATTTTATGTGGTTTTCATTTATGATTTATCATCTGTATTCTTCAAAACAAGAAAGCCATTTTTATGCATAGAAAATTTTTATCAAAACAAAGAACTAGCACAAATATCTGTAATAATAAACATGATTACTGATATAATATTTAGCTCTAAGCTTCCTCACAGCCAAAGCAAGACAGGGAAACAAGGTGGTTTTTAATTCTCAACGTTTGATTTTTAGCAAAAATGTTAGATGAAATTATCACAGATCTTCATATTGTGTAAGATATAGACAAACATTTAATTTAGACTCTTGGCTTCTTGAGGGCCAGACTCTTATTTCACTTACCTTTATATCCCTTAGCAACAGGATATAACTAATGTTCATTAATGTACTTTTAAAATAAAACTGTTCAACTACAGTTTAAAGATTCAAAACTTGCAAACTTTTCTTTTGAAGATGGCAGGTTTATTTTATATCTAACACATTCTAAAGCTCAGGTCACAGAAATCAACTGTAAATCAGACAGACATATCCTTGTGAGATTAAGTTAATGAGGTTCGAATAGGTTCCATTCTTGTGATGAGTGTGACTCAGGATGCCTTGCTTGAAATGGTTAGCTCCCCTATCCTAATCTGGGCATAGGATTTTCTTAGTGCTTACTCTAGCACTCATCCTATAATATTGATTTTATTTGTATCCTATACCTGGTAGAACCATTTTGTAATTATCTCTGCGTAACCCTCTTCAAGTGTCCCCAGAACCATGTATTATATCTGGCATAGAATAGGTACTGTTATTTAGTAATTGTTCAATAATTGTTTACTCAAGGAGTCAATGACTGGAACTAAAAAAGCCTCCATAAACTGGATAGCATCACTTAATGGCCTACTTTCCAAAAAATTAATTGCCTCAACTGGTGTTTTTATTTGGGGAATAACATGTATTGTTCTCTTTCTGATTGTAAAACTAATACATGTTAATTTTAAAAATATTGAAAACTCAAGTCTAAATTAAAAAGTAAAAATTAACTATAATCTCCCAATTCAGTGTTAATACTAACCTCCTTTATTTTTTCTATGTGTATGTATGTGTGGACTCATATTATAAATACTGTTTTGTAATCTGATTTTTAAATTTAATATACCAAAGCATTTTCCAAAGTCATTAAATATTCTGCCAGAACATCATTTGAGAAGGCTGCGGAGTGTTTTAGAATATGGTTTGTGACTCCCTGTGGTTGAATATTCACCTTTTTCTTGTTTTTTGCTAACACACTTTGAAAACTGCAAATAATGGCACTGCTACTTGGTCAGAAAATATAATCAAAAACTGAAACACAGATTTAGAAATTCACTTGTAGGAAATAAAAATATAAATTAAGACTAATAAATTGTGGAAACAATTGGCTCTACTAACAAGGATTATGTCTCAAGACTTAAAATACAGTCATTTAAAGATGCAAGAATTGTCAAAGACTTCTTAATTGTGAAACACATTAAGATGATGTAAAATCTAGAAAATTATTTTTGTAATTATGACATTTTGTGGATTTTTAAAAATTGAATATTCTGGCCGGCCATGGTGCAGTGGCTCACACCTGTAATCCCAGCACTTTGGAAAGCCAAGGTGGGTGGATCACCTGAGGTCAAGCGTTTGAGACCAGGCTGACCAATATGCTGAAACCCTCTCTACTAAAAATACAAAAATTATCCAGGTGTGGTGTCATATGCCTGTAGTCCCAGCTAATTGGGAGACTGAGAGAGGAGAATTGCTTGAACCAGAGAGGCAGAGGTAACAGTGAGCCGAGATCGCACCACTGCAGTTCAGCCTGGGCAAGAAAGCAAGTATCTGTCTTAAAAAAAAATTGAATATTCAAATCAAATTTGACACCTCAAGAGAACATCAGTTCTGGTGTCTGAAATCAAAACAGTGATGTATGCTATATCTAGAAAGTAAGTGATAGAATATATATGTATATATTTTTACTGTATTTTATTATGACAGAAATTAATTAGCTTGATGAAATATCACTGTCAAGTGAAATTGTAAAGTGGTATTTGCTTTACTGCATTTAATTTCCCCCTCAACCATACTTTTTTCTAGTCCTTTGTTAATTGGCTAGAAATGTAAATGCCAATCAAATCTTTTTAATGCTAAAGCATAGTACTTTAAAAACCATCAGCACATGGTTCAAAAGCAGATGGAATAAAAGGATGTTTAAAACTGATTTGTGAAGCCTGGTAAAGTTGTGTTAAATGAAAAGTTTCCATTTTAATAATCAAATCTAGTTTTTAAACTTACAAAACCATAGACAATTGAGTAACGATACAATTGATAAAATAATCTAGTTTCCTAGATTAATATAGTTTAAAAAATAATTAAGCAATATAGTTCTATTTGGCCTATGGCATTTGCTTGGTTTATTTTCAAATTATGCCTGTCTGATATCTATCCAACCAATATACTTAAGTAGTTAAATTGCATATCTGTGGAACACTTTTGCAGCCTTCAGCTTTGAAACAATCTGGGGAAGGATAGCTTCTTTCAAACGAATATGTCTAACGCACACACACTCATACACCTGCACTATATTAGTCAAATTAAACCTATAGGCATTATAAAATAGCCTCCTTAGCCTAATCTCAAAAATACAGAATTTAGCTGGGCAAATTGGCTCATACCTGTAATCCCAGCACTTTAGAAAGTCAAGGTGAAAAGATTGCTTGAAGCTAGGCATTACAGACCAACCTGGGCAACAGAGCAATACTCTGTATCTACAAAATAATAAAAAAATACTTGGGTGTGATGCCATGCACCTATAGTCTTGAACTCCTATGCTCAAGTAATCCTCCCACCTCAAAATTTCAAACAAACAAACAAAATAACAGATTTTTTTCAGCGTCAGAATGATGAATATGGATGTTATGGACGTATCTCTACCAAAATTGATATGTTGAATTCCTAACCCCAGTACCTACATTTGGAAATAGGACCTTTAAAGGAGTAATGAAGTTAAAATGAAACCATTAGGTGTTGGCTCTAATCCAGTCTGGCTGGTGTCCTTATAAGATGGTTTTAGGGCACACAAAAAGATGTTCACAGAAGGAAGACCCTGTGCAAAGACAAGAAGATGGCCATCTGCAATTCAAAGAGAAAGAGTCACAGAAACCAATCCTACCAGCACCTTAATCTTAGACTTCCAGCCTCCAGAATTGTGAGAAAGTAAAGTTTTGCTGCGTAAGCTACTGTCTTAGTTCATTTTCTGTTGTTATAACTAAATACAGTAGACTAGACAATTTATAAAGAAATTTATTTCTTAAAGTTCTGGAGGCTAGGAAGTCCAAGATTATGATGCAAGAAACTAGTGAGGGCTTCCTTGCTGCATCATGACAGTGGTCATTATATGGTGAGATGGCAAGAGCATGTTTCAGCTCAGTTCCTTCTTCCTCATTTTAGAAAACTACTATTCCCACCATAAGGACCTCATTTGATGACCTTATCTAATCCTAATTACCTCCCAAAGCCCCTACCTCCAATCAACACATAAATTTGAGTATTAAGTTTCCAACACATGAAATTTGTGGGACACATTCAAATGATAGCAGTCACCAGTTCTTTGGCATTTTGTTATGCCAGCCTGGTATGGTTTGGATCTGTGTTCCTATCCAAACCACATGTCCAATTGTAGTACCCAGGGTTGAAAAGATAATCAACAGATACCACTACCTAGATGTCAAAGATATTGGAATTTTCTGACAATTATTTTAACTCAGACATTATAAAAAGACTTCCATAAACAATTAGAAATATGCTTGAAGCAAATGAAAAAATATACTTAAAAATAAATAGAAAACTTTAGCAAAATAAAATTTTCACAACTGAAAAAATAACTGAATATCCAGTAAAAATCTCATCAAATTGACTCAACAGACTAAAAAAGACAAAGAATCTATGAACTTGACGATAGAACAATGGAAGTCACCAGTCTGAACAAGAGAAAAACTAAGCTGAAATAAACAAATTTTAAAAAATGGACAGAGCTTAAAAGCTCAGTGAGATGATAAGAAAATCTGTCATTCATGATATTGGAGTCCTACAAACAGAGAAGAAAGGGAATATTCAAAGAAATAATAGCTAAGCATTTCTAAAATTTGACAAAAGACATAAACTTACACATTCAAGTAGCTGAATAAGCCATAACAGGATAAATCAAAGGCATTCCATAGCAACATACATCAGAATCAAACTTCTGAAAACCAAAGAAACGAAACTATCTTAAAAAGAGTGAGAAAGAAATAACACCTCACTTCTAGAATAAAAATAATTCCATTGAAAGTGGGTTTCTAATGAGAACCCAAGAAGACTTCAAGGAAGTTTCAAAATATTGTTCAATGTAGAAGGAAAAAAAATCTCTCAATCCAAAATTCTATATGCAGTCAAAATATTTTTTAGGAATGAAAGAAAAATCAATACATTCTCAGCTGGAAGAAAACAGATTTTTCTCTCTAGATGACCTACCCTAAAAAAAAAAATAGCTAAAGGAAATTATTGAAACAGAAATAAAATAATAAAAGAAGGGAACTTGGAGCATAAATAAGGAAGAAATAACAATGGAAAAAATAAATACATAGGCAAATACAATAAACTTCCTGCTCTTGATTTTTTAAAATAAGATTTGATGGTTGAACGACAATTGTAGCACTCTTGATATGATGTGGTTTTCAATCTATGCAGATAAAACAGTTTAGGCAGTTTTTTTATCAACAGGGGAGCCAAGAAGACTTAAGGGGAGGTAAGGTTTCTATGCTTCATTCAAATGGATAAAATTTTGTTACCAGAATACTATAATAAGTTGTGTAAGTATAATATAAAATTTAAAGCAACCGTTAAAAAACTACATAAAGATAACAATCAAGCATATTACAGATAAATTAGAATTACTTTTTAAAATGCTCAAATAACATATAAGAAAGCAGGAAAAAATAGAAAAGAAAAACAGAGAGGATTAACAGAAAACAAAACATAGACATAAACCCTAATATATTAATAATTACATTAAATATACATGGTCTAAATATATTAATTAAAATAGATTGTCAGAGTGGATTAAAATTATTACTTAATATAGGTTAACTATAAGAAATGTGTTTCACATATAAAAATATAGGAAAATTGAAAGTAAAGCAATAAAGAGATACCATGCAAACATTAATGAAAAAAAGAGGAATGTTTATGTTAATGTTAGATAAATTAGACTTCAAAGTGAAAAAATTTACCAGGGACAAAGGAGAACATTATATAACCAATGAAAGGGTTAGTCCACCGAGAAGATATAGCAATCCTAAGTGTATATGCCCCAAACAGCAGAACTCCAAAATAAATGAACGAAAAGAAAAGAAAAAACCTGATAGACATGAAAAAAGAAATAGACGAACTCGCACTTATAGTTGGAGATGTCAGTATCCCTCTCTTAATAATTAATAGAAAAACTAGACAGAAAACCAGCAAGTATACAAAAAAATTCAATACCATCAATGAACAACATCAAATTTGCACTTAGAGAACACCAACTTCACCCAACAACAGCAGAATAAACATTCTTTTCAAATATTCATACAGCATTTACCAAGATGTACCATTTCCTGGGCTATAAAACAAATGTCAACAAACATAAAATAATTAAAGTCATACAGTGTATTCTCTGATACAATTAGATCAACCTGTAAATCAATTACAGAACAGTAACAGGAAAACCTAAAACTTGGAAGCTAAACAATGTACTTTTTTTTTTTTTTTTTGAGACAGAGTTTTGCTTTTGTTGCCCAGGCTGGAGTACAATGGCATAACCTTGGCTCACTGCAACCTCCAACTCCCAGGCTCAAGCTATTCTCCTGCTTCAGCCTCCCTAATAGCTGAGATTATAGGAACACACCACTAGGCCTGGCTAATTTTTTTGTATTTTTAATAGAGATGGGTTTTCACCATGTTGGCCAGGCTGGTTTTGAACTCCTGAGCTCAGGTGATCCACCTGCCTTGACCTCCCAAATTTGCTGGGATTACAGGTGTGAGCCACTGTGCCCAGCCTAAAACAGCATACTTCTAAAAAATCAATGAGTCAAAGAGGAAGTCTTAGGGAAATAAATATATTGAACCAAATGAAAATAAAAATACAACATATAAAAATTTGTGGGATGCAGCCAAAGGAATGCTGAGAGGGAAATTTATTGCATTAAAGACATATATTAGAGAAAAGAGAAATATCAAATCAATAATCTAAGCTTCTACCTCAAAAAAGAAGAGGAAAATAAACCCAAAGCAAGCAGAAAGAAATAAATAATAAAGAGCAGAAAGTAAAGTTGAAAACAAAAAGTAGAGAAAATCAATTAAATCGAAATGGGCTCTTTTAAAAGTTCAATAAAATTGACAAACCTCTAGCGAGAGTGACAAAGAAAAAGAGAGAAGACACAAATTTTTGATATCAGGAATGAAGCAGGGGATATCACTACAGACCCTGAAGATACCAAAATGATAATAAGAGGATACCATAAAGAGCTCTGTACATACAAATTTGACAACTCAGATGAAAAGGAACCCTCTCTATATATTATGTATATATATTATATATTATATATATATATACATGATATATATACATTATATACATAATATATATATAATATATATATTTTATACATATATATAAATATATATATTTACCCCAGAACCTAAAGTATAATAAGATATATTATATATATTATATATTATTTATATATATTTATTATATATTTATATATTATATATATATAAATATATATTATATACATATATTTTTTATTACACTTTAGGTTCTGGGGTACACATGCAGAACATGCAGGACTGTTGCATAGGTACCTACATGGCAATGTGGTTTGCTGCCTCCATCCCCCTGTCACCTATATCTGGAATTTCTCCCCATGTTGTTATCTCTCCCCAACCTCCCTACCCGCTGCTGTCCCTCCTCTATTCCCCCACAACAGACCCCAGTGTGTGATGCTTCCCTCCCTGTGCCCATGTGTTCTCATTGTTCAGCACCCACCTATGAGAACTTGCAGTGTTTGATTTTCTGTTCATGTGTCAGTTTCCTGAGAATGAAGATTTCCATATTCACCCATGTCCCTACAAAGGACACAAACTCATCTTTTTTTTATGGCTGCATAATATTCCATGGTGTATATGTGCCACATTTTCCTTGTCCAGTCTATCATCAATGAGCATTTGAGTTGGTTCCAGGTCTTTGCTATTGTAAACAGTGCCACAATGAACATAGGTGTGCCGTGTCTTTATAGTAGAAAGATTTATAATCCTTTGGATATATATCTAGTAATGGGATTGCTGAGTCAAATGGAATTTCTATTTCTAGGTCCTTGAGGAATCGCCACATTGGTTTCCACAATGGTTGAACTAATTTACACTCCCACCAACAGTGTAAAAGTGTTCCTATTTCTCCACATCCTCTCCACCATACAAATACCACAACTTACCCGATAAAAACTATATAACAGAATAGCCCTATAAGTATTAAGGACATTAAATTGATAATTTAATAACGTTCTTAGACATGGCACCAAATGCATGATTCATAACAATAAATACAACTTAATAAAAATTAAAAGTGTTATTAAGGAAAAGACCTTGTTAAACAAGGATGGAAAGGCAAATTCCAGCCTGGGAAAAAACACTGGCATACCACATCTCTGATAAAGGACACAAATATAGAACACAATTTTTTTTTTTTTTTTTTTTAAAAAAAAAAAAAACACTCAATTTAACAGTAAAGAACCAACCCAGTAAGGAAATGGGCAACAGACATGAAAAGATATCTCATAAAAGGATAAATATGTGGCAAAAAAACACATGAAAGATGTTTCAATATCACTAGCCATTAGAACATGCAAATAAAGAACACAGTGAGGTATAACTACACAATGATCAGAATGGCTGTAACAAAAAGTAGTGACAATGCTAAATGCTAGCAAAGATGCAGAGAAACTAAATCTTAAATACTCTATTGGTGGAAATGTAAAATGCCACATCCACTCTGAAAATATTTTGGTAGTATCTTTAAAAAATTAAGTAGATATTTACCATTCAACCTAGCAACCTTCTGCCTGGACGCTTGTCCCCCAGAAATGAAAACATACATGAATGTCCATAGCAACTTTATTTGTAATAGACCCAGATTAAAAACAACCTGAATTTACTTCAATGGGTCAACAGCTAAACAAACTCTGGTAAATTTGTACCATGCAATACTATTCATTATTAAAAAGAAACAACTTATTAACACATGCTACAAATCGGATAATCTCAAAAGCATTGTGTTGAATGAAAAAAGCCAGTATCAAGCATACTGTATGAATCCATTTATATATTCTCAAAATGACAACAAAATATAGAAATTGAGAAAAGTTTATCTCAGATCTGGAGCCCTCAAGGCATTACTTTCTAAAAGTTTTATGGGCCTCTGCCCTCTAATAGAGCTTTCCTCTACAAGTTCATAACACTCACTGTCAGCTATTGCGTTCTTTCTGAGAAGAAACTTATTTATCATTGTTTAAATTTATGTGTGGTCTCATGCATTCCTATTTATTTCATGTGCTGAAGTCTTTTATTGTTTTTATTTATTTTGATGCTCAAACTTCCTGTGTTTGGTCAGTGAGCCTCTTTGAGCTGATTCCCATGTCCTTTTGACGTGTCCTGAGCATTGAATATTCTCACTTTCTGGCACAAAAAGATATTCCAGGCTCTCTATGTTCTCTATCTCTGGGCTTGGAATCAGCCACTTTCCCCCAAGACTCTTAATTCCCTGCAGTGAAGGGTAGTTATCAAAACCCAATATCAGGGCTATTATCGTACTCATTGCTACTTCTGGGTCATTCTTTCTAGTCCCTCTCAGGAGACAGTGCTAAGAAATATATGTATGTATATACGTGTACGTTACATAAACATACACATATTCATTCTTGTATAATTATTTTATATGCATTTGTATAAATATAAAACAATTTGTTCATATTGATACCTCCAACACCTAAGTGCTTTCTAGCCTTCCCTTTTCTGAGTTTATTAATATATTCTTCAACACGAGAAATTTGGTTCCCATTGCTCTTAATATTTTTACTTGTTTGCTCAATGCACTTACTCTTTCAATATAACCAATCTCCTAGCACAACTGGCTGTGTCTTTCACTTACATTTCCAAAAGTTCCACCACCACCACCACTCTGTGTCCTTTTCCACAAGGCCTGCTGGCCCATATCTCTGTGTAGTTTCTCTTCATTGCCTGCATTTTCAACTGAAAAAACCTGCTGGCCTGTCCCCTATTCCTACACTCCTTCCCCAAGGTTCCACACCCTTATCTTCCTGACCACTGGCCTGTCCTTGTATGTGGCTCAACTCTCTTATTGCCCCACGTCCTCAGCCACTGTGTCACGCTTTCATGAATTTTATTGCTCTCCCTTTATTCCCAATATTTCATATTTCCTTCTGGTATCATTTCTTTCTATCTGAAGAAATTTCTCAATTCTTCTAGAGAAGTTTTACTAGCTACATTTGAATTCTTTTAATCTTCTTTCACTTGAGACTGTTTTAATTTTACCTTAATTCCCACAGAGTATTTTCACTAGAAATAGACTTATAGCTTGACAGGTGAGACAGTGTGAGTCAGGGCTCCAATTCTGCATGGTTGAGTGTCAGTGGAACCCAGCAAGGAGATGAGCATAAACACCCACCAGCCCTTAGGCTACAGGTCACCAGGGGATTGCCCTCTAAAGGAAAGGATGGAAAAAGGGTCCAGAGTCTCATAATATAATGTCCAAAATATCCAAGAAACAATAGAAAATCACTTGTCATATGAAGAGCCAGGAAAATCACAACATGAATGAGAAAAAAAAAAAGCCAGTGGATTCCAAACTGAACAAAGTTTCAGGCTAATGGGACAAGATAAAGAGCTGCTGTTTGTTTCACTAGAGCTCTGGAAGGGGAAGAGAAAACAATGATACCAAAAAAGTATTCAAAGAAAAATGGCTGAAAATATCCCAAACTTGGTAAAAGACGTAAACCTAGAGATCAAGAAGCTGAGTGAAACCCAAATAGAATAAACCTGAAAATTTTCATACCAATATATGTTACAATTAAACTTCTGAAATGTGAAGGAAAAAAAAGTAACCAGAGGGAACTGACAATAGAGGAAAAACAATTCAAATTACAATAGATTTTCAGCAGAAACCACAGAAGCCAGAAAGAAGCACCACATTTTTAAATTACTGAAAGAAAATAATGGTCAATTGAGAATTCTTACCTGGTCAAAATATCATTCCGTAATGAAGAGGGAATAGGGACATTCTCAGAAAAAATAAAACTAACAGAATTTATTTCCAAGAAATCTGCCTTTGAAGAGTGGGCAAAAGTTCTCTAAAGAGTAAGGAAATTATAACAGAAGAAGACTCAAAACCTCAGAAAAGAATTAACTTCCAAAAAGAAAAAATGTATAAAAATAAAGGTCAACATAATAGACTATATTACTTCTCATGGGTTTATTAAATCATATCTTATGGTTGAGGCAAAAAGTATAATACTATCTGATGTTGTACTTGATGTATATAAAGGAAATACTGAGGCAACTATATTTTAAAAGCACAGAGGGTAAGGGTTCCTAATTGAAATTAAGTCTTCTACACATCAATTAAACTGGTAAAATGTCAATTATAGTAGATTATGATAAGTTTTATGTGCATATTGTATTACCTAAAGCAGTAACTAAGAAATTATGCAAAACAACACTCTAATAAACACTCTAAATAAATAGAGATGGAGTACTCTACTTTTTGTCAGAAAGGACAGCAATCTCACCTTGCAAAGGAATATGCATACTGAGATGGAGAAAACTATGACCATATTTTGTAATTTGCACAATTATCAAACAAATTATCATTGTGGGTAACTAGAATTTAATCTGAAAAAAAAAGAGGCTTCCTAGATTTATTCCACCATAGGGATGAGGGAACTGTAGTATTATTTATACTAACTCGCATCATTCATTCATTGAGGCTGCTCCCAACTGGGTGTTAATTCTGGCATTAGTTCTTAGGCAAGTTCAGCATGCTTTTTGTTCAGGCAGAGTAGCCTCTAATGTTGAGAGAAAGCCCATAGGGAAAAGATGCAGATATTGACAAGTGAAAGTTGGATGGTGATATGATTTGGCTCAGTGTCCCCACCAAAATCTCATCTCAAATTGTAATCCCCAAATTGTGAGGGAAGGACCTGGTAGGAGGTGATTGGTTCATGGGAGCAGTTTTCTCTAATGCTGTTCTTTTGACAGTTTGTGAGTTCTCACGAGATCTGATGGTTGAAAAGTGTTTGGCAGTCCCCTCCCCACTCCCGCCACCCTCCTGCCACCATGTAAGACGTGCCTTACATGCACATCTTATATGGTGGCAGTAGGGTGGCAGGAAGGTGCCTTCACATTCTTCCATGATTGTTAGTTTCCTGAGGCCTTCACAGCCATGGAGAACTGTGTCAATTAAACCTCTTTTCTTTGTAAATCACCCAGTCTCAGGTAGTTCTTTATAGCAGTGTGAAAATAAACTAATACAGACGGTATACATGGAATTGGTAAAACCCAAATGGAATATAGGGAGTGGGAGTGCTGACAGGATCTGCTTCAGTAGGTTTTTGGTTTTATAAGTGATGGTGGTGGTGGTACAATTTACTTAAGTAACAAGCACAAGAAGACAAAGGTTGTAAGGGAAGTGTAAGAATTTGAGTATGCTGAACTTATGCTTTTAACACATTTGGTTAGCTATATAGTTCTGAAGCAAAACTAAGAGAAAAGAGGATCTAGTACTGAACCTTAAGGAAATTATTTTTTAATTAAATCTTAAGGTTTCTTATAAAGTTTTTGACATTAATTATTATGTTCTTTATTATTTATTTATTTATTTATTTTGAGATGGGTCTCACTCTGTCACCCCGGCTAGAGTGCAATGGCACAATGTGGGCTCACTGCAACCTCCATCTCCCAGGTTCAAGCAATTCTCTTGCCTCAGCCTAATGAGTAGCTGGGATTACAGGTCTGCACCATCATGCCCAGCTAGTTTTTGTATTTTTAGTATAGCCAGGGTTTCACCAAATTGGCCAAGCTTGTTTCGAATTCCTGACCTTAAGTGATCCACCCACGTTGGCCTCCAAAAGTGCTAGGATGACAGGCATGAGCCACTGTACCCGGCCCTATTATGTTATAATAAATGAAAGGACTGCTATGTTCAGCTTTCTCCATTTATGAACAATGTATATAAACATATGTATATGCATATGTGTCTGTGCACACACATATACATATAGTCTCTGTGGAATGTGTAGATTTTCCAGTCATGTTGAAGTTTTTATAAACATGATCAAATAAGCCATACTGAAAATATATACAAATCCTCTATTTATGCTTTAATGAAGAACTGTATATCTTAAACTGATAACTCATATAAACAGATTAAAAATAATAATGATAAATTTGTTGATTCAATTGCCACCTACAAGTTTCCTTCAAATATAAAGTCTGAAAGATAAGAGTGATATAATCAAATGTCAATTACGTCTATAGACTCTGTACTTGTAGGGATATTGTTTACAATACCACATCTTGAATCAAGATGTTTCTTAGTAAAATTATGGCTATGGTTATCTTGCTAAAAGTATGATACCACTTATTTAAGAATCATTTTTATGTTACAGATATATGATAAAAAGTAAGGTATAATTATTAAAATATTTTCTCAAGTTTTATGAAATATTTTAAACACCATAGCCATACGTAGTATACACATTTGTCATTTTTGGCTGCACATCTCCCACCTGCATTTTTATATTTACTACAAAATAAATTGTGTTTTCTCAAGATATAATTTTAAAACTGCATCTTCCAGCTTTTCTTGTGCCCAGAATTACAGGCAGGGACCAGTTTCCAGTGATCATTTCCATCTACATGTGTCTTCAATTTGGAAGTGATCAAGTAGGGAAAAGCTCTGGCAGAGCACACATTTTTTTTCTGTCAGCTGTGGAGTTGGCAGTGTCACAGTCACAGGTAGCTTCTCCCTTGGGACTGTTTTCGAAGCAATTCAGAAATTGGCAATAGATTATGGGTATTGTTCTGGTGAGCTTAGCCTGTTTATTACCTTAGCACAATCTATGAGTATACATGCTATCTAGTATCTTTAATAAGTATCTATTCTGCTTAATCTGGGCAGAATAAATGTTTTTGCTTGCAACAAAGCTTGTTTAATAGAATAATCTGTATTAGAAGTGCAAGGAACCCTCAAGGAAATTAGTATCTGGGATTCATTATCTGGCAGGTTGGGATTGAAAGCTCTGAGGATACAATTAGTTCTAGAGAAGAGAGCACTGGTACCCAAGGCATACTAAAATGAAATAGTTGCTTATATTTATCATCTGTGCTCTTGGTTACCAGGAATAAAGTTAGTATAGAAGGCAAGGAAGTAGGAGAGTTTATGCTTAGAAAAGTACAATAGGCATGAAGAACATGAGGTATAGGGTGACTTGGCTACTTCTAAATGTGCTTAAGCTTTGAAAGAAAGAAAACAACACCTTAAAGTTTTAAATTCTCAGCTCCACATAGTAAAAAAGCCAGGGCGATAAAATGATTACCCTAAAATTAGCTCTCCTCTCTGCAGAGTTGATGAAACTGAAAATTAAATGCACGTTCTAATGCTGTGGTTTCTCAATTGCGTCAGTTGAATTCGAATGGTACCATGACTCTTACCAAAAGTTAAGACACTTGCATGGGATTGTAATTGAGACAGATGAGAAAACCCTGAAAACTCAGCACTATGAACACTCAAATTTACTAAACATCCCTTAGTAGAAGAAATAGCTTTTTCTCCAGTGTTTAATGAGTTATTCCTGCTTCCCTGAAAACCATGTAAGCACGTTGCCTGAGGCAGTTACCTCAGGAGGTGGTGTAACTTTCCTCACAACCCATTCCTGACACCCTGCAATGTCTTGGACCTATAGCTAGTGTCAGAGTCCATAGTGCTCCAAGAAGCTAGTGCAAAATTAAACCCAGGAAGAAAAGGCTTACCCACCAAAGGAAAAAAAAAAGGCAATGTTTTGCCAAGTTATATTGGCAAACGCCTGCAGGAATATATGTGAGAAAGTATTTTAAGGTACTAAAGCAGAACAAACGAAATATAATCTATATGGAAGCAACATTTTAAATATGGGTCCAGAAAAAAAGGAAAATATGTGATTTCTAAAAACCATAAAAACAGACACAAGCATCTTTGAAAAGTATGCAGTATCTATTCCCTACAGGATAAAAACAAAAATGGGAGATGCTGCCACTAATATGAGCCTCATTAGCAGCAGTTAACCAGGTTGTGATAATCGGAGTGGTTTAACACACACTTTGCCTTGATTGATTAGGGGGTCCCTGGATCTGAAAACATTGTGTAACTATTAAGATCGTACTTGATCTGTATAAGTAACACAAAACAAATAAACAAACAACAACAGCAGCAACAAATAATCCTAGAAAATAGATTTCAGGATTATGCCTCCATGCCATGGCTCCGAGTCAATTCACAACAGAGTTTCTTGAACGAAGAGTAGACTGGGAATTCTTGAGGAAGTACCCATAACCAACCCACTCCTGGGATAATGGTATTAATCTATTGATGAAGGCAGAGCCCTTATGACATACTCACCTGTTAAAGGTCCCACCTCTTAATACCGTCACAATGGCAAATACATTTCAACATAAGTTTTTGAGAGAATATTCTAACCATAGCACCTGTAGACACCTACTTTTTATTTCTTTGTGATCACGTAAATGTTTATATATTAACATTTCCCATGCCCTACCTTTTCTAATAATTATTATATTTTCTCCATAGGTTAAAAAATATCAAGAAAAAAATGGAATAAATCAGAGGAGAAATGGACATTACCCAGGTGTCAGACTTGAAGTTTGATAAAGTAACTGAAGAGAATTTGGGTATTTCTTTTAGGAAAACAGTAAGAGTGTTTTCCATTATAACTGATATTTATACAAGGTTGGAACATAGTATTATGCTATGTTTTTTGTAAATTTAATAAGGTAGAAGAATATATATTGAGTTTGTCAACTAAAAGATGGGCTGAGAGAGACATCACTCATTTATGTTTGCCTATCAAATACATTTTGAACAGCCACTTTGCATTTTGATGTTCTGCCTACTCTAAATTCTACTTTCTCAAGTTTGATTTCTTTTAAAACAATCCCACATGTCCTAGAGAGTCTAGAAGCCAGGTTGTGGAAATGTAGCTATGGTTTTATCAATCAGAAACATTCATGCAAGAGAATGACTCAGAAGTGAGCTATGAGGAAAAAATTTTCTGTATGGTAACTTTTTATCCTAATGCAGGTAGTGCTATCATTCTAGAGACATTGCTGATAGATTTCTCATCAGGCCAGTTTTCTGGTGTGTTTCTGTTCTTTGTTCCTGGAAGCTTATATGATTTCTTTGCTTCTCTTTCTTTACTTCTTTTTCTATATTTAGCTAGAATGGATTCTCTTGCTTGCAATTAAGAATTTTAATTATAAAATAAATACGTTTGAAGCTAGTTTTCAAGAACATGTAGTATTGGAACAGAGAAATCTTTTAAAACATCTCCTTTGACTTTTACATAGCATTCTCTAAATCAGTTTCTCTAATTGCTAATCTTATTTCAGAGAACAAAAATGAAATTTCAGAGATGTCTACAACTTTCTTCTTTAGAGTCTTTTTTGGAAGACAAATAAGATGAGACTACTCCCTTTATTTCTTGGTCTTTGCATATATTTCTAAATAAATATTAGACTACACTTTGAAAGCATCATTAGGATAATCATCACCACCTTTAGCCCTCTGTAATATTAGGTAAAAAGAATAGAAGCAGAAAAATCATTGCAAAAAAGGCAAACAAATTAAAGTTAACAATTTAGGAAAACTTTTGGAAGTTAACTTAGAGTGACCATAAACTCCAGTTATAAGATCATAGAATAAATAAAATAGAAGGAAAAAGAAGTGCTTAGAGAATAGAGAAAGTTGACTGACTTGCTCTGACAGATTAAAGGTGGCCACAGATTCTTTGATAATTCTCTTATTGCTTAAACCAGTAAATTATGGTAGAAGTGATGCTGTGCCAGATCTGAGTCTAGCCTTCACAAGGACTCTTCATGTCCATTTCCCTACTTTTTGGAGCCATGAGCTATTCCATAAGAAGTCTTATTGCCTGTGGCCATCATATTATAAGGAAGCACACAATAGTCACATTAAGAGGCCATGAATTGAGAGAGAGGGGAAGAGAGGGGGAGATGAAAGATTTTCAGCCAGCCTCTAGCTGAGACAGCCTCCACCACTAGAGTCATCCAAGATTACTCTTGACATTGCTAAGGGAAGAGAAGCCATCCTCTCCGTGCTTGTCCAAAGTTCTGATCCACGGAATCATGAGATAAAATAATAATATTATTATTGTTGTTGTTTTTAGCCACCAAGTCTTGGAGTACTTTGTTGTGCACCAATCGATAATGAGAATACTATACTATCTTCATTTATTTCTTTATTAATGAATATACACTGAATACTATTTGGTATACCAGTTTCTTGGCTCAACGTATATTGGAATAAGTTTCTCTTAAACTGGGTGCTTTAATTTTCCCATTTTCAAAGAAGAAAATAATGTTTTAAAAGCCAAATGAGTTGATTGGAAATTATCATGGAAAAATGTGAATAAGGTGATAAATTTTGAGTTGGAGGAAGAGAAAGTTAAGAGAAGAACAAATCAAGGGGTTACTTTACTGATTTGCAGGGAGTCTTTCCCCCAGAGGGTCAAGCAAGGAGGGGTGCTAATGACAGTTGAGAGGCATAGCCAACAATTCCATATGTGTTTGAGAGTTAAAATTTTTTTGAAATTTAGAAACTAACATACACTTACCATGTATTTAAAATCTTCATCTGGGTTTAAGGCCACACTATAATGAAATACATTCCTTTTTTATGTTTTCTGGCAAAACGTATAAAAAATGGATGTGATATAAATAGCTTCACATCAGTTCCAGTTGTTTTGCTACCAAATGAGTGCAGTTCGAGTTTGATTCTAGCACTTTGCAAGTCATGAAAAGTTTTCAGTTTTAAGAGCTTCTTGAATCTTATAAATGTGGACAGAGGATTGTTGATCTGTATTAAATTGATTATGGCTGAAGCTATATGTCATCTATAAGAAAATATACTTTCACCTGGGAAAAAATTATTGTACCTAAGATCTAGGATATAAAAACTACATTTGACAATTTTGAAAATAAACTGAATGCTAACTTTAATGACTGGTTGTTATGCTGAAACAAAATCTAAAATTATTTCTATCAAGTATAAAATGATATATATAGAAATTATTTCTAGCCATCAGCTGACTTTGAAGTGTTATTGAAAAACAACAAAAAATTTTGGGCAGCAAAATAATCTAGACCATACCAAATAGTTTACTGTAATAAGTTTGGACTCTAATACTTTAGGACTAAATAAGATAAACCAAAGAAAGGAAAGAAAGCTACAGTATGGTAAACGAACTGCCATTATCGTGAAAGCAAAAATAGTAATAAGTCTTATATTTGCTTATCAATTTCAACTTTTAATAATGTTTCAAGATGGTAATGTAGAATGATTCTCATTCTATTCCAAAGTTTTCATACTCCACAAAAGTATTAAGTGCAATATTTGTTAGTTTTCTCTTGAGAAACAGCACACACACACACACACACACACACACACACACACACACACCTCCAATAGATACATATATAAATAGAATGAATACTATTTATATATCACCTCACATGTATATATATGAGATTTATTGACATCCTGTGACCTGGTCAACTTGACATATAAAATTAACCATCACAATACTATACTATAGTTCTTAGTCCTGTGATAGAACTGTGAGAAATACAAAACAAATATGTATCATTGACCCTACTTCTTAATACATTGAAATAATTAGATAATATTACAGGATCATTATGTAGATAAATATTAAATGAACAAAATCTAGAGCCAGTCTATTGGGGTATTGGTCAGAGACAGCCTCATCTTCTCCTTTCAGATAAAGAAGTAAACTTGTACACAAAGCTATATAACATACTATTATAAAAATCAGTGTTCTTTTCATCTGTCTGGACCTCTGTTCACTCCCCATCCTGCCAGCAGGGAAGTCCTTGAACGGTGACTCAGGAAGTAAGCCGAGGGACTAATTGGAGGAATTCTTATCTCTGTCAATGTCTAAAGGAAGACGTTGAGAACAAGGAATTCAGTGGGCTTAGAGTTTCCATTAGTACAATTTTTCAGACCAGAATAGCCTCTGGAATGAAAGGGAGGAAGTGCAAACCCTATAATCATCTTTTAATCTTATAAAAAATTTAAAAAGTTATGCTTCACCTGCAGTGTTTGAGGTTGCAAAATAATCTCTGATATGACAAGCATTGTATTTCATTTATTCCTTCTATAAATGAAACATCATATAAAAGCTGCCAGAGCAAGGTCAATGCTTTCTCTTATGAAGTCCTTAGGTAGAAATCTTATCTCTTGACAAGGTTTTGGAAGGTAAGTCTTCATTTTTGACTTTTAAAGTTTATTTTGCAGAGAGCCCTTAGTGATAAATTACCACAGTCCAAGGTCAGCTCAGTTTCTACTTTAAAAATCTTACCAAAGGCTATAAAAATCTTCTTGAGAAGACAGAATCCTGCAGCTATTTTAAAGTGTGCTACTTAGAACAAAGTTAAATAATGAAAAGAGGTACAATTGTCAATACATCACCAAATTATTTAAAAGATAGTCTTTCATCATTTCTACTTGCTCTTGAACTACAAGTATTTTTACATTAAACATTTAAAAGAAATTTTACTGCTTTAAATGTTTTATCAATAACTCTTATTTGGCAATTTTTCTTTGCTCATTATCTACTAGAAAAAGTATAGGATTATGCTGTGCACTTTTGTTTTATATACAGTTGACCCTTGAATAACACAGGTTGAACTGTGTGGGTCCACTTAAAAATGGATTTTCTTCTACCTCTGCCACCTCTGAGACAACAAGACCAACCCAGTTGTCTTCCTCCTCCTCCTCAGCCTATTCAGTATAAGGATGACAAGGATGAAGAGCTTTATGATGATCCACTTCCACTTACTCAATAGTAAATACATTTTCTCTTCCTTATGATTTTGTAAATAACATTTTCATTTCTCTCAAATTCCTTGCCTCAAGCGATCCTTCCACCTCAGCCTCCCAAAGTGCTGGAAGGCCACTGTGGCTGGCCACATTTTCTTTTCTTTACCTTATTTTATTGTAGAAATACAATATGTAATACATACAACACACAAAGGCTGTGTTAATTGACTATTAATGTAATTAGTAAGGTTTCTGGTCAACAATAAGCTATTAGTCATTACATTTTTGGGTAGTCAAAAGTTACACACAGATTTTTAATTGTGTGAGGAGTTGGGGGTTGGTACTCCAACCCCCAAATTGTTCAAGGCTCATCTGTATTTAGTTTTTGAATTCTTCTCCTTATGGTTCATTCACTCTACTGTCTCATTAAGTGCTTCAATTTTTTTCACCTGCCAACAAACATATGAAAATTTTTGTATGTTTCTTTTTTCAGAAGTTCTTATTGGAATCTGCCTAATGTTTCAGGCAAAACTGTTCACCTCATGGTCATATCAATTTCTCCTCTGACAAATCATATGTGACTAAATATACAAATATATTCTGCAAGGTCTTTAGTTTTGTAGCACAGACTTGACTATTCTTATACTACAATGTTTTAATTATTATAACTTTACAAATATTCTTTAATATCAGTAAAGCAAGTTCCTTCTTCTTACTCTTCCTTTATTTATATTTTCTTTTGTAATATTTGTTCATGTCTTATTCCAGAAGCAACATAAAAATACTTTTAAATTGTTTTAAATTATACAATATATGCATATAGTATATATAACATTATATATTAAATGTATGTATACTATTAAATGTATATATAATATATATGCATATATATTATATATAATATTATATATATAATTTAAACGTTAAAAGTTATACACAGATTTTTAATTTTGTGAGGAGTTAGGGGTTGGTACTCCAACCCCTGCATTGTTCAAGGGCCATCTATCTGCATAATATAATACATATGTATAATATAATACATCATATAATATATATACATATATTATGTATATATTACGTGTATGTGTGTGTGTCTGTGTGTGTATATATATATATATAGGGAGAGAGAGAGAGAGAGAGAGAGAAAGAGGGATTCTTGCTTTGTCGCCAAAGCTGGAGTGCAGTGGCTTAATCTCAGCTCACTGAAACCTCCATCTCCCAGGTTCAAGCAATTCTCCTGCCTCAGCCTCCCAGGGAGCTAGGAGGCACCACCATGCCCCGCTAATTTCTGTATATTTTTTAGTAGAGATGGGGTTTCACCATATTGGCCAGGCTGGTCTCAAACTCCTAACCTCAGGTGGTCTGCCCACCTTGGCCTGTACTTTAGTATTTAAATTAGAAACTACAGCTGCAATTCACAGTAGAGGGAGGCCTTATTTGATTTATTTTGGCATTCAAATAAAATTTATAGGCATAATATATTTATGTTTGTTAAAAAGATATTGCTTTAACATATTGGAAAACACTAACTTTAAAAATAATTAAAATGAATACAGTATGTATGATAACTCATAGCTACAAAGTCAAACTTTGTAGAATACAAAGTTTGTATTCTACAAAGAAGCAATGCTCTGGTATTTTTATTATTAGCCAAAAGAATTAAAATAAATTCACTACACATAATGCTTAAAAAGGTAGAAAGAGAACACAACCATCTAATCAGGACAAAAAATTAATAAATTCACTTATAGATACCAATTCAAAAATCCTAAGTAAAATGCTCAATATACAAATGAAAATATACTTCAAAATGATCAATGGAGAAAAGAGTTGATAATTACGAGGAAAATCTATTTCTTTTGTATTAATCAAAAAAGAAGTTTGACAATCCAGAAGAAGGCTGAATTTTTTTCTAAACCGTAAAGATAAATTATCAACATAATTAAGAATTTCTATTTCTAATCAAATTCTTGTTTTATATTTAATAAAGCATCCCTATCAAAGTTAAATTTAGGAATGAGACGGCCTGGCACTATCATCTCTATTTATTTTTCCTGGAATTGAAACTAATACTTTGAAACAAACCAAAACAAGGAAGAAAGGAAGGAAGGAAAATTCAGAGAAAGAAGAGAAGGAGTTGGAAGAAGAGAAACTGTAGTAAAAATACTGGAAACAAACAAAAATATACTTGGATTATAATAGGATTATCATCAGTGCCCTAAGGAAATGTTAGCTACTAATTTAAAAAGCACAGAATGTCTATGAAAACAAAAGCAAACTAGAAATTACAAAGAAAAATATTTAAATGAATGGCCACATATTTCCTACTGGGGTGTGTGTGTGTGTGTGTGTGTGTGTGTGTGTGTGTGTCAGAGAGTGAGAGAGAGAGAAAGGAGAGAGAGGAGAGAGAGAGAGAGAGAGAGGGAGAGACTCAATATGGTGAATGTATCAGTTGCCTCCAAATTAATGTATATGCTAAATACAGTTCAAATAAAAATCTTGGTCAGGCTTATGCCTATAATCTCAGCACTTTGGGAGGCAGAGGCAGAGGCAGATGGATCACCTGAGGTTGGGAGTTCGAGACCATTCTGGCCAACATGGTGAAACCCTGTCTCTACTAAAAATACAAAAATTAGCAGGGTGTGGTGGCATGCACCTGTAATCCCAGGTACTTGGGAAGTTGAGACAGGAGAATCACTTGAGCCCTGGAGGTGGAGGCTGCAGTGAGCCGAGATTGCGCCACTGCACTCCAGCCTGGCGCCTGGTGACAGAACAATACTCTGTCTCAAAAAAAAAAAAAAAAAAAAAAAAAAAGTTTGTGTTTGATATTTTTTTTCTGACTTTAAAAAATTGGAATGTCAGTTTCAATAAAAGAGAGTTATATCTATAACTTGAAATCATACTGGACAAGAGGCCAAAATATGTGAATTTTATATTTAAACTGGCAGTTCTAGGATAGATCATATAATTTCATGCATTCAGTTTTTAAAATTACAGATGAAAATCTTTTTATTTAAATCCTCACACATTTTTAGTCATAAACTCTTTGCTTATCTTTGCTCAGCTTGAATTTTGCAAACTTAGTTTTTTACTCCTTGTATTACTCCTTGTTAATACAATCTATTTTTGACACAATTTTATTTAAATATGATTTTTATATTACATAGCTCCTTTTGCAAAATTCATTTTTGATGTTAGTTTTGCACTGAAACTTTCAATCATTTAGACTTACTTTGCCTTGTTTCATCATTTTATTTAAGTTCCTACAAGCCCCCTATTCTTAAGCTATTAATTTTGCTTCATTTCTCAATTATTTTGGGATTTTTCCTTAAAAATATGATTTTTCTGTTTTCAGATTCCTTGATTATATCAGAATGTCCTTATCCTTAATTTGACTAGGTAATATTCTTGAGTGTTTATTTTTCTCTTTCTCCTGTATAAGTGAAACCTTAACGTTTAACCTCTTGTTGAATCAGTGGGCATGTATTTGAGAATGTCAGTAAATGTCTCCTTACTTTTGGGAATATGGACTCTATTTAATGACCCCTCAATATGGTACTTTGGGAAGCCTAGGTTGCCCTTTTACTAATTGCCACATGTGGCAGTCCAGATTCAATTGCCATCCTATTTGACAGCCTTTAACACTGTGAGCAATCACAATCTCCTGGGACATCTTTCTGATGACCTTAGTGAAAGCAGTTTTCAGAAAGGTGCTAGAAGCAGAATCCAGGTTGTAAACAGACTAGTAGGAAATATATACTTGAAGAAATGAATTCAGACAACATAGACTACCAGATAGCTGGTGGCAAAGGGAATGAGAGAGGAGGAGCAGTAGTAACTAGAGGTGGAGATTGGTTGAGGTAAGTTATTTTCTGAATAGGAAAGATATGTGCATGGCTGAAGAAGCAGGAAAGAACATTGTGGAACAGAATAGTTTGAAAATGCCCAAGAACGGGGACTCATGTGTGAGGCAGTGTTGCAGACAGCATCATAGAAGTTAGAATCTGTCTTAGTATATTTGAGCCATTACAACAGAACAGACTTAGTGGCTGATCTTAGACATTCCAGCCTACAAAATTGTGAGAAATACTTGGAGGCTGGGAAATCCAAGATCACATGCTGGCAGATTTGGTGCCTGGTAAGGGCCCACTTCCTGTTTCATAGATGACCATGTTCTTGAAAGGCGTGAGAAGGCTCTCCAAGGTCTCTCTTATAAGAGCACCAACCCCATTTATGAGGGGCCTTGCACTAGTGACCTAATCACCTACCAAAGGCCCCACCTCCTAATATATCACCTTGGGGGGTTAAAGTTTCAACATATGAATTTTGTGGGGAAACAACATTCAGTGTTAGGAAGGGGAGTGTACAATTCCCTAATACATGCTTTGAGATGCTGAGGATGTGTATTTTCCACAAAAGTCTGTCTTTTTATAAATCTCTAGAGTCAGTAGTCAAACCTGCATTTCAGAACTTCTAAGTTCAAAGTAGGTTCCACTCTTTTTAGTAAGTCTTTCCTGAAGGGATTTTTAAAATGCCTAAAATATTATGATGAGAATAAATTATGCCATGTTAATGTTTGCCTGCTAATTTTTGTGTAATTTGATACTTTTACATCTGATTTTAGCCATGAACATCAGAATCTTGACTCTAGGGATGATCCTGACATGTGCTGTGCCCCCCAGTTTGGCCTCTGAATTTTAAAGATAATTAAAGAGACTTACCACTATATTGATAGAGACTAAAAAAAACCTTTTAAAATACATAGCTGTAATGTTACTTTGAAATTGAAAAAAAAAAAAGGCACACAAATGAATGATTGTGCCATAGGTGATCAGTAGAGCACTTTCTTTAATATTTTCCTTTTTTTGTTTGAGATGGAATCTCACTCTGTTGCCCAAGCTGCAGTGCAGTGGCATGATGTCTGCTTACTGCAACCTCTGCCTCCCAGGTTCAAGCATTTCTCCTTCTTCAGCCCTTCCCCATCCCTGCCCCAAGTAGCTGGGATTCCAGGCACTTGCCATGATACCCGGCTAATTTTTTTGTGTGTGTTTTTAGTAGAGACAGGCTTTCACCATGTTGGCCAGGCTGGTCTCAAACTCCTGACCTCAGGGTGATCCACCTTCCTCAGCCTCCCAAAGTGCTGGTGAAAGAGGAAAGGTTCCCTTGCCCGACTGGCAGGGTGTGCAATGGGGGTGTGGCTTGCTTATTCAATACTCCGCTGCTCAAACCTCTAGGGGAGCATACACTCAGGCAGGCTGTGGGGCTCTGACTGCACGGCAGTGTCTTGGGTGAATGTTTACAGCTCCTGAAACCCCAGTGGGTGTGTGTTACAGGGTGCTCTTTTAGTTTGCAGTCTATTGACAGTTTGTGTTAACCAGCTCAATTAGACCCTCTATCTTGTTGCAAGGACAGACAGCTTTGTGTATCCTGAGTTCTTGCCTTGGTTTGCTGGAAGAATTGGATCACATGCAGGCTCGGAGAACTCATGCAAAGTTTTACTGAGTGGAAGTAGCTCTCACCCACCGCGGGGAGCCAGAAGGGAGATGGTGTTTTCCTGTAGTTGGGCCCCTTGGCTGCCTGACTTTTCTCCGACCAGCCAAACTTAGCCTTTCTGCTAGTCGCTGGTCTGTTGGTGCCTGTGGGCATGCTCTTGTGCCAGCGTGCTCCTGATAACCAGCTGCCTGTGTCTTCTTCTACCGATGTACTCTTCTCCACATCCAGCCATTTGTGTGTCTGTCTTCTAGGGTCTTTGGTTTTTAAGGCTCAGGATGAGGGTGTGGTGGGCCAGGGTGGTCTTGGAAAATGCAACATTTGGACACAAAAGCACCAGTGCCTATCCTCACCTAGCTCCATAGGGGTGGAGCCCTAGCGAGGTACCTGCTTTTCTCTACCTAGCCCTGCTCCCCTCTGGTATCACTGGGATTAGAGGCATGAGCCACCATGCCCAGCTAGTATTTTCTTTTAATCTCAAACCCTGTTGTGTACAAAAACCTCTTTTGGTCTGTGTATTTTAGGTATTTAGGTGGCTTAGAATTACTTTCCTTAACTGTTGGTGTATGTGCATGTGTTTATGTAGATAAATATAACTCTTTCACAACTCTTTCATAATGAGCATAATAATGTAATAAAAATTATTGAATGTGTATAGGCTTTGCATCTGTTGTTTATACATGCCAGTATTGAAAATGGAACTGCATAGACTGATGAGCCTCATATTAATTAAATTCGAATCAAGCCTGGTCTTACATGCATTACCCCTCAAATGTTGGATTAAATAGTTTATTCCATACTGCCATACTTCCAAATTTACATATGCCAATATTTAAATCATTATGCATGTTTAACAATTGATTAGAAAGCTATACTCGGTCTGGCAAGATGGCTGAATAAGAACAGCTCCAGTCTGCAGCTCCCAGCAAACCAATGCAGAAGGCAGGTGATTTCGGCATTTCCAACTGAATTACCCAGTTCATCTCATTGGGACTTGTTAGGCAGTGGGTGCAGCACATGGAGGGCGAGGAGAAGCAAAGTGGGGTGTCACCTCACCCGGGAGGTGTAAGGAGCTGGGGACCTCTCTCCCCGAGTCAGGGAAAGCCATGAGGGACTCTACTATCCATCCAGGGTAAAATGTTTTCCCCCTGTTTTTGCAATCCACAGATCAGGAGATTCCCTAGTGTACCTACACCACCAGGGACCCAGGTTTCAAGCACAAAACTGGACGGCTGTTTGGGCAGACACTGAGCTAGCTACAGGAGTTTTTTTTTTGTTGTTAGTTTTTTTGTGCACCAGTGGTTCCTGGAATCCCAGTGAGACAGAACTGTTCTGTCCCCTGGAAAGGGGGCTGAAGACAGGGAGCTAAGTGGCCTCACTCAGCAAGTGGGTCCCACTCCCCCAGAGCCCAGCAAGCTAAAAACCACTGGCTTGAAATTCTCCCTGCCAGCACAGCAGTCTGAAGTCTACCTGGGATGATTGAGCTTGGTGGAGGGAGGGGCGTCTGCCATTACTGAGACTTCAGTGGGCAGTTTTCCCCTGATAGTACTAAGGAGTCCTAGATGTTCGGACTAGGCGGAACACAACACAGCGTGGCAAAGCTGCTGTGGCCAGACTGTCTCTCTAGAGTCCTCCTCACTGGGCAGGGCGTCTCTGAAAGAAAGGCAGCAGCCCCAGTCAGGGGCTTATAGATAAACCTCCCATATCCCTGAGACAGAGCACCTGGGGGAAGGGGCGGCTGTGGGTACAGCTTCAGTGGACTTAAATATTCCTGTCTGCCAGCTCTGAAGAGAGCAGCTGATCCTGACAAAGAGGATTCTCCCAGCATAGTGCTGAAGCTCTGTTAAGGGACAGACTACCTCCTCAAGTGGGTCCCTAACCCCAAGCCTCCTGACTGGGAAACACCTCCCACCAGGGATTGACAGACACCTCACATGGGAGAGCTCCAGCTAGCATCAGGCTGGTGCCTGTCTGAGACAAAGCTTCCACAGGAAGGAGCAGCCAGCAATCTTGGCTGTTCTGCAGCCTCCACTGGTGATACCCAGGCAAACAGAGTCTGAAATGGACCTCTAGCAAACTGTAGCAGACCTGTAGAAAAGGGGCCTGACTGTTAGAAGAAAAACTAACAAACAGAAAGCAACATCAACATCGACAAAAATGACCCCCCCACAAAAAGCCCATCAAAAGGTCATCAGCGTCAAAGATCAAAGGTAGGTAAATCCATGAAGATGAGGAAAAATCAGCCCAAAAATGCTAAAAATTCCAGAAAACAGAATGCCTCTTCTCCTCTAAATGATCACAAATCATTTCCAGCAAGGGCACACAGCTGGATAGAGAATGAGATTGACAAATTGAAAGAAGTAGGCTTCAGAAGGTGGGTAATTACAAACTCCTTTGAGCTAAAGGAGCATGTTTTAACTCAATGCAAGGAAGCTAAGAACCTTGATAAAATGGTACAGTAACTGCTAACTAGAATAACCAGTTTAGAGAAGAACATAAATTACCTGATGGAGCTGAATAACACAGCCCAAGATCTTCACGAAGCACACACAAGTATCAATAGCTGAATTGATCAAGTGGAAAAACGGATATCAGAGATTGAAGATCAGCTTACTGAAATAAGACAGGAAGACAAGATTAGAGAAAAAAGAATAAAAAGGAACAAACAAAGCCTCCAAGAAATATGGGACTATGTGAAAAGACTAAACCAACAAATGATTGGTTTACCTGAAAGTGACAGGGATAATGGAACCAAGTTGGAACACATACTTCAGGATATTATCCAAGAGAACTTCCCCAACCTAGCAGGACAGGCCAACGTTCAAATTCAGGAAATACAGAGAACACCACTAGGATACTCCTCAAGAAGAGCAACCCCAAGACACATAATTGTCAGATGCTCCAAGGTTAAAAGGAAAGAAAAAATGTTAAGGGCAGCCAGAGAGAAAGGTCAGGTTACCTAAAAAGGGAAGCCCATTAGACTAACAGTGGATCTCTGCAAAAGCCCTACAAGCCAGAAGAGAGTGGGGGCCAATATTCAGCATTCTTAAAGAAAAAAATTTTCAACCCAGAATTTTATATCCATCCAAACTAAGGTTCATAAGTGAAGGAAAAATAAAATTCTTTACAGACAAGCAAATGCTGAGGAATTTTCTTACCACCAGGCCTGCCTTACAAGAACTCCTAAAGGAAGCACTAAATATGGAAAGGAAAAACTATTACCAACCACTGCAAAAACATACCAAAATATAAAGACCAATGACACTTGAAGAAATTGCTTCAACTAATGTGCAAAATAACCAGCTAGCATTATGATGGCAGGATCAAGTTCACATATAGTAATATTAACCTTAAATGTAAATGGGCTAAATGCCCCAATTAAAAGACACAGACTGGCAAATTGGATAAAGAATCAGTATCCATTGATGTACTGTATTCAAGGGACCCATCTCATATACAAAGACACACATAGCTTCAAAATAAAGGAATGGAGGAATCTTTACCAATCAAATGGAAAGCAATAAAAAGCAGGGATAGCAATCCTAGTCTCTGGTAAAACAGACTTTAAACCAACAAATATCAAAAAAGACAAAGAAGGGCATTACAGGATCGTAAAGGGATCAATGCAACAAGAGCTAGGTATCCTAAATATATAAGCACCCAGATTCATAAAGCAAGTTCTCAGAGAGCTATAAAGAGACTTAGACGCACACACAATAATAGTGGGAGACTTTAACACCCCACTGTCAATATTAGACAGATCGATGAGGCAGAAAATTAACAAGGATTTTCAGGACTTGAACTCAGCTCTGGACCAAGTAGACCTAATAGACTTCTACAGAACTCTCCACCCCAAATCAACAGAATATATATTCTCCTCAGTACCACACAGCACTTATTCTAAAATCAACCACATATTTGGAAGTAAAACATTCCTTAGCAAATGCAGAAGAGTGGAAATCATAACAAACCGTCTCTCAGACCACAGTCAAATCAAATTAGAATTCAGGATAAAGAAATTCGCTTAAAACTGTGTTACTACATGGAAATTGAAAATCATGCTCCTCAATGACTACTGGGTTATTAAATAATGAAATTAGGCAGAAATAAAGAAGTTCTTTGAAACTTATGAGGACAAAAATAATATGTACCCAAATCTCTGTGACATAGCTAAAGTAGTGTTAAGAGAGAAATTTATAGCACTAAATGCCCATATCAGAAAGCTGGAAAGATCTGAAATCGATACCCAAACATCACAATTTAAAGAACTAGAGAAGCAAAAGCAAACAAATTCAAAAGATGGATTAAAGACTTAAATGTAAAACCTAAAACCATAAAAACCCTAGAAGAAAATGCAGGCAATACCATTCAGGACATAGGCATGGGCAAAGACTTCATGACTAAAACAGCAAAAGCAATGGCAACAAAAGCAAAATTGAAAAATGGGATCTAATTAAACTAAAGAGCTTCTGCACAGCTAAAGAAACTATCATCAGCATGAACAGGCAGCCTACAGAATGGAAGAAAATTTTTGCAATCTATCCATCTGACAAAGGGCTAATATCCAGAATCTACAAGGAACTTAAACAAATTTACAGGGAAAAAAACAACCCAACAAAAAGTGGGGTGATGGATATGAACAAACACTTCTCAAAGAAGGGCCAACAAACATATGAAAAAAAGCTGATCATCACTGGTCATTAGACAAATGCAAATCAAAACCACAATGAGATACCCTTTCACGCCCGTTACAGTGGCAATCATTAAAAAGTCAGTAAACAACAGACGCCGGCAAGGATGTGGAGAAATAGGAATGCTTTTACACTGTTGATGGGAGTGTCAATTAGTTCAACCATTGTGGAAACAATGTGGTGATTTGTCAAGGATCTACAATCAGAAATACCATTTGACCCAGCAATGCCATTACTGGGTATCTACCCAAAGAATTATAAAATATTATACTGTAAAGACACATACACACGTATGTTTATTGAAGCACTATTTTCAATAGCAAAGATTTGGAACCAACCCAAATGCCCATCAATGATAGACTGGATGAAAAAAATGTGGCAAAAATACACCATGGAATACTTTGCAGCCATAAAAAAGAATGAGTTTGTGTCCTTTGCAGGGACATGGATGAAGCTGGAAACCATCATCCTCAGCAAATTAACACAGGAATGGAAAACCAAACTGCATATTCTTACTTATAAGTGGGAGTTGAACAATGAGAATGCATGAACACAGGGAGGAGAACTTCACACACTGGGCCCTGTCCAGTGGTGGGGGGCAAGGAAAAGGAGATCCTTAGGACAAATATCTAATGCATGTGGGGCTTAAAACCTAGATGATGGGTTGACAGGTGCATCAAACCACTGTGGCACACGTACACCTATGTAACAAACCGGCACATTCTGCACCTGTATATCAGAACTTAAAATAAAAAATGTAAAAAAAAAGAAAAAAAAATATACACACACACACACACACACACACACACACACACACATATATATATATACATATACACATTATATATATATACACATATACATATACACATTATATATATATATATATATACACACACATTTATACATGTATATGTATATAGATAGATACAGATATAAATAAAGACATATTAAGGCATGATCAGGACCATGTATTTCAACACTGGACTATATTCTTATTTGTCCATAACAATGTATCTCTTATCTATTTTATGACTGCTTTCATCAATGTAGGTAGATCCCTACAACTAGATTGTAAGTTTCACAGCAGGAATCAGGCCACATAGCTGATAAATACCAATAAATACCCAACACATTCCTGAAGGGCAGAAGTGTTAGACACTCCATCCCCCCCAATAAAAATTACTCTTAACAATTATTTAAAATTCATGTTAATAGTTTAGTGCATTTGAAATAGAAGATGGAATTGAAGCCACATGGTCTTAGAAGAAATCATTCTCAGTTACTTTTAAAACCACAACTAGTGAAGAGTTTCCAATTTAAATAGATGTAAAGTTTTTAAAAGTAAATTTTCTGATCAAATCACGTGGGTTTTTCCATTTGTATTTAAGAGGCTAGCTGGTATCAAGCAGTAACCAAGGTAGTCCATCTGGAAACTGGTTTGTATTGCTGATGCTAATATAAAAAAGATAGAAACAAAATGTGGTTTGATAGATTTAATGTACATACTTTAAGAATTGACAGATAAAGGGATTCATTAAAAAGTATACAAAAGCATATTTATATTGTTCAAGTGAATACAATTAACAACTGAAAAAATTTAAAAAAAATATTTGCCTAGGACACAATGAAATAAAGAATAATAGAGCTACAGGTATAATATCTTATCAATAAGTCCAGAACCAAAATTAAATTACCTACTTAATCTGTAGTTTTTAGTCCCTGAATATCCCAAAAGATACTTTGTAAACTAAATAGAGAGGCACAGATCACAATGGGAATGAGTTAAAATGTTCGTATGTTTATTACAAAAAATTTAGAAAAATTCATAGGCTTTCCTCAGAAAAATAAACAAAGGTGAAGACAATGAAAAACAAAAGCATGAATCAGGTGCAGTTTTTCAACAACTAGGACAGATTAAACAAAGCATGTTTATTTTTATAAGCATTTTCACAGCTCAAGCAACCTAAATTTAAAGAGATCATAGGACCTTCTTACAAAATAAAATTTCAGCCTCCAAATGACAACTGCTTTGTGGAAACAAAGGAAATTAAAACCAAAGAAGTTATGGGGCCAGTAAATTATAGCTCATGGAGAGGAAATTAGCCTGACATTTTTCTGCTGGATGAAAAATTATTATATATATACATATATATGTGTATATATACACATATATGTTTATATAAGTAAATATATGTACATATATTTTCTTCTTTTGTAGTCTGTAAGACTTTGAATTTTTATAAAAAAGAGGAAGATTAAGATATCATGCAATGCTAGCTAGCATCATCATACATCTTGAACTCAGACAAAAATGACAGTGACTGCATGTCTTCCTTACCTCTTGTCAAACTCTAATTTCCTGGTAATTAAATGAATGAACTGTGCCCACCTACCACAAGATTTCATGGATAGCACTGTTAATTTGAGAAAAAATTGAATGCTGAAGGGGCAGAGTTGTTGTCAGATGTCACATCAGACTCTAAGGTGAACACATACTATTAGTGTATACTAAGGAAAAGAAAAAGGATACTCTGATGTGTTCAGTAACAATGTGAAACTGGATGCTCTCATCTCCAAATAAAAACATGTGGCTGCTTCTTTGTTGTTGTTGTTGTTGTTGTTGTTGTTGTTAATTGGCTAATTCTATGGTTAGTCTGTTTATGAAAATAGGAGAGTATGTTTAGGGATGCCAGGCAAACATTCCCATCTAAATGATCCTGAGTAGTCTGGAATCAGAAGAGTTGATCTCAGCCCCAATTTTGAAGTCTGTATCACCTTCATCAATTAGAGTATCTGATTAGGATTAAATTTTCTATTTGTAAATAACCAATTTTCAGTTTGTAAAAAACCAATCAGCTAGATTACTACTAAGATGGTGTGTCCAAATCTAAGCTTTTCTAAATTTGCTTAACAAAGGCATGGGTCAGAGCATGGGCTTTGGAAAGCTAAGAGGGCCACTTGAAGCACCTTCAAGGTCCAAATCAGTAGAGATTTGTATTCTGCATCTTTATTCTTCAAGTATATATATCAGCAAGTCAAATAATTTTTTTAAATGACAGCTTAGCAGAGATTTTTAGTTTTCTTTAAATTGCCTCACTTCTAAAAACACCTGAATTCTCATCTTCTATGTAAAGTATGAAATGAATAGAAAACCAATCCCAGATTGCCATAATCTATATACTATATCACTTAAAGGAAACGATGGGGAGAGGGAGAAGATGCTGCACACACATGTAGAGTGGATAAAAGTTGTCTTCTGAGCACTAGTCTTTCTGTTGCTTCAACTTTTCTTATCTGCTGTGGTAGGCCTATCTCCCATGGATGATGTGAAGTTCAGGGGTGAATTAAGAGACTGTGTGGGGATAGGAATGTGGCAGCTAGTGTTTAGCCTTCGTGAAGGAAAATAAATATTGTTGAGCTCATGCAAGGCCCTGTGCTCACTCTGTGGCACCTTTTTTCATAGACCCATTCAACAAGCATTAAGAGTAGCTGGAATTAAAAACTGGCTAATATCCATGGGTCAGGTGTTCTTACTTATTGATTAAAATCTTTCTCCACAGTGGATGCCCTCTGGTGACAACTGCATGGAATATATGTCTATTCTAAGAAGTTCCTCCACATGTCCTTCCCCATTTCCTCCTTGTTATTATTCTTTCAATGTTCTTTCCATGTCCCTGACCAACTAATAACCTTGTTGGCTGCTCTTATGAATCAATATAAATTTGTACCTGCAGCCATCTCTCTTTCCCTAACAAGTAGACAACTAGGCATTCTGTTCCTTTGAAGAACTTTCCTTAGTCCTGTCTGTCAGGGCCACCTCTGAGGAGAGCTGTAATCACTGGTTATCCACTTTCTGGCACACGTCAGCCTGCAATACTGAGCCCTAATTGCAAGTTAAGAAAAAAGTGGGCAAAGCACCAGGAGCAGATACCATGGGATTTTGAGCCACACATTCATTCAATTTAGTAGAGCCTCAGATAAGCTGAAGTTCAGTCTTACATTCCATTTTCATTTAATATTGGAGCATCACTGTATATATACAATTGAATAACTGTAGATCATAAAGTTGGTGGTTCAGATTGTATAGTCACTGGAAGTCCCTTAGTGAAGTCTTCAGTCTCTACTAAAGTAAGCTAGGAGCTGATTTGCCAATGGCAAATGATTAAATCAAGAGGATACGATCTTACTCCAAAACCCTAGGGACTTTACTACCAGGGGTTTCCAGGTATTCCATAGATCTTCTCTTCCTGTCACAGACTCACTGAATACAGATGTGTCTTCTGGATCCTAAGGCCTGAGTAGCAAGGCATTTTACACTGCAGCTGCACCTGTTGGGAAATGCTCTTGACACCACTCAAAACTGTCTTATGGATTACCAACAAATACATTACAGCAATATGTTCAGACTCAATATATGTGGCTTCCAAAATCCAGAGATCCACAAAATCATGCCTCTTTCTTTATGGTGGGCATTACAATGTGTCTCATTTTAGAAGGGGCATCACAACAAGCTCTAGACTATATAGATGCCTAGAAGCTACAGTGAAAGATGAATAATATATATATTACTAGCTTTTCCCTCACTAAGGCATATATATCTTTGACTTGTCTTTGGAGAGTGTAGGAACAAAACACATGCTTACTTTGAATGTGGAGAGATGAGATCATAGTTTATATTCTGTAACATAATCACTTATTTGCATTTTAATGATATGCCATGAAAAGGCCACAATTCTAACATTGGTAAAAATGCATTATTGCAAAATGGCAACGTTAGCCTGAGATTTAAGTAACAATGAGTATGTATTCACATTATTCAAAATGTGTGAATTGTGTATGTGTGTGTGTTTTGTGTGTGTGTGGTCCCTCTGAGATCTACCTTTACATTTTTATTGCTTTTATACCCTTAGAGTTATTTGTGAGGAAAATATGTGGCCTAGACAGTGATTTAGTGCATTGAATGGTGTTTCCCCAAAAAAGATGTGCTCACATCCCAGAATCTGTGAAAATGACCTAATTTGGTAGAGGCATTTATACATGTAGTTAAGTTAAGGTCCTTGAAATAAGATTATCCTGGATTATCCAGATGGGCCCTAAATCCAATGGCAAGTGTCCTTATCAGAGACACACAGAAGAGTGGCACAGAGGGAAGAGGAAAATCTGTGTAAAGACAGAGATCAAGAAACACTTGCATCCTGCAGAAACTGGAAAAGATGAGAAAGGATTCTCCTCTAACTCTTCGCAGGGAGTACAGTCCTGCTGACATCTTGATTTCATACCTCTGGCCTCCAGAACCATGAGAGAATAAATTTCTGTAGTGTTAAGCTGCCAATTTTGTGGTAATTTGTTATGGCAGCCCAGGGAAGCAGATACAGTCATCCATAAACATTTAACTTCAGCATATTTTCTGGTGGAAATGATGCTATGCATTCGGGGCATAAAAAATGATTATGGTGTAATGTCTTCAAGAGCTCTTTTCCGAGAGGGCAAACAGTCACATATACAATTAACTCAGTGTAGCAATGCTGAGTTAGCAGTAAAAGGGGAGCACAGAGGAAGAAGTGATAACTTTTGGCAGGATTATTCAGGAAATGTCAAGTGGTCTGATGCGGTTAGAGTATAAGTGTGCATGACGGAGAGGGAAAAGAGAGGAGATTATGAAAGAATACAGAGGAAAGACTGAATAATCTTGATTACTGTTTTAAAGAGTTTAAGACTTCATCCTGTGGGTTTGGAATAGTTAACCCTGAATGACAACTATTAGAGACAGGTAGTTGCTCTCTGGAGTTTAGTGTTTAGATGGATTGTGAAGCATATTGGGCTCATTTATTCACTCACCAAAAATTTAGTGAGAACACATTATGAGCCAGTGCTATGAAAAGGACTAGGAATGACAAAGTAGACGCTGCCTTCGTTGAGCATATAAATGAAAGGAGAAAAAGAACCATGGGCATGTGGGGAGAAGACGTGTTTACAACTCGTTCACCAGCTATGCCTTAAGAAATGTGGAGCTATTGAGCGTTTGCAGCTGAGTAGTGACCTGAATATAACTGCACATAATGGAAATCACTCAGTTATTGAGAAGACTCTGTTGATCTGGGAAGAGGACAGAGGCCAAGAGACCTACAAAAGACTATCGTAATAATCTGGGAAGAAATTATGAGGACTATAATTAGAGGAAAAGCGGTGGGAATGGAGAAGCATTGTCAGAATAAAATTGTATTCCAGAAGCAAAATTGATAGGGTCCTGTATTTAATCAAGTACAGAGAGAGAAGATGTTGCAAAAGCCTCTGATCCTTTTAGCTTAGGTTATTACTGATGGAAGACACCCCTGATTGTAAAATGCACCATTATTTTATGTATCACTAAGAATAAGAATTTATTACTTAGAATTTTTATGTTGAATCAACTGAAAGAGCTATTTTAGATTTATTTAGAAAGAGGTTTTAGAAGTCATATTTCACTCTTTTGAAAATGTAAGCAAAATAAATTAGTTAAAACATTTCTAAAACACTTTTACATTTAGAATCTAATTCTTACAAATCTCTTACTCAGAATTGTCAAAGTCCATATTTTTCCATATATTATCATCCTTAGTGCAAACAAGAGTTCTCCACTATTGTTTCTGACATTTTCTTTAAAGCTGTAAGCTTTGATGTTGGGACTTTGTTGACTTACAAGAAGGTGTCAAAGGAAAGCTTGTAGACAATGTCTAGGATTTATATGACTTCAAGTGATTCTTAAATTTTTTGTTGACTAAAATATCAAGGAATTACCATTGTTCAGCTATATCAACAGGAATAAGTAAGACATTCATGCATGCACTAGCAATGAAAACTATATTACAACTGTGTCCTAAGCCAATAACAATTGCAAGATGTCATCAATTTAAGCCATATCCTGATTCCAGAGCTGTGAAAGAGGGAGAAAAAGCACACTGTAGAATTGATAAAATATGGAGAATGATGATATTAAATAACATAGGCAACATAAGGATTTCAAAGATTCAAATTAAATTGTTTCATTGTCATTTAAGTGGAAACATGAAAGTCCCACATTAACTCTAAGAAAATTATAAAATAATGCATGATAATGGATATTTTGAACATATGCTTCCTTAAACTACATGCTGTAATATTTTGGTGAGATTACCTGGGTAAATTGGTGAGTTAATAAAGTGTATGTCCATTTGACTGAAATGTATACCAAAGCTCCCTATATTTTCTTTTTAGGTACTCTTCTAGGGAGTGTAATATATACCTTCTTTGACAAATCACACTTGGGCCAGGCAGTAGGATGCACAAGCACTCCAGGCTGCTTCTGTAAAGTATTGGATCTGAAGAAAAGGGCAAGCCTCAAAGGTGCACTCACCAGGTCTGCTTGACATCTAGAAGGTTTTCACAAAAAAAAAAAAAAAAAAAAAAAAAAAAAAAAAAAAAAAAAAAAAAAAAAAAAAAAAAAAAAAAAAAAAAAAAAGCATTAAGCCCTGTTAGATTTGTCAGAGCCTGTACAAAAAGTACTTTTTAAAAAATGAAGGTTATTTAGTCTGGTTTCCATTACCTGCCATTTGGAGAATTTTAAGTGACAGTCTAACCAGGGTTAGAGGAAACCAGACAGTGAAGAAGAAATTTAAACCGTTTTCTACTTTGTATTACTTTTTAGTTAGCTAAGTTTTGCAATTCAAGTCTCACCTTGAACTCATATAATTTCAATGATAGTTTTTCTGTTTGCTTTTCCTAGTAACATTAATAGCAGTGAATGAGGAAGTATTTGTTTTTAATTCCAAGTTGATACCTTGAAAACATAGTAAAACAGATGGTTTTTCAGCAAAATTGATTTAAGCAATAATGAACTTATATGATAAGTGGGAGTGGATGTCATGTGCCCACTTTGGAGAGTTAGACAAAACTAAGTGCAAAGCATAGTATTACAACCTCCTCAGTGCATGAATTTGACAAGCTTTCATGTCTTTATTTGCAAAATGGATATACCAATATTTTGTTATGATTAAGATAAATAACATAAAATTCCTTGTACACAGAAGGCACTTCTGTAAGTAGGAGCCAACATATCAACATCAAATAGCTCAGCCATTAGAGGAACTCCTTAGTTTTCACAGGACATCTTTACCTTAGGGGTCTGAAGGTGCAGCAGCAAGTCAGTGTAGATAAGGTTTATGTGCTTTGTTATTTCATACATATTCATATGAACATACTTTGTATGTTCAACTTAATATTATTGAACTTGTTCAATATGCCAGCTGGTTACCTGCTGTTTTGCTTTTTTCATTACTGCTTTAAAAATATCATAAAAATCCATCATTGCTGGGATAAGAAGCCAGAAAAAGTGCTTTGTCTTTCCAATAGTGTTTTACTTTTTGACTATCAGAATAAGTCAAATGGTTACTATAGCAAATTATAAAAATTATGGGGCAAATTTTAAAAGTATAAGAAACAACAATTGGTAAACAAGCGGTGAAGTACATTTCCATCTTGATTGATATCACTGGATCCTGCCTTGTGTATATTTGCAGTATGATGAAGAAACAGTGGAAAAGCAGTCCCTATGTCTGCTTTCTTCCCTATATTGCCCTTTCCTGTGTGTTGAATACAACTCAGTTTAGAAAGATGGCTTAGATGTTGAGACTACCTGGAGGGACAGAGGTTCTAAATAGAGGAGTTGAAGGTTGTCCCAAGATAATGTGAAATCATTTCACACATTGCATTGCACACTCATCTTATCCTCTATTGTTTTTGTCTGAAAATGAGAGGTGAACATGTTCAAAATTTTATTATTATTCTTGGCAATGATTCTTAAGCCCACTTACTAAAATTATTCTGATAATTTTCAGAGTTACATGTCACTCACTGATAAAAACTAATTTGACTTTAGGTACCAATGTACTTGTGCTTCCAATAATAACTCTTTTTTTTGAGATGAGTTGTGTGGATATTGTGGGGACAAAGAGATAAATGCAAAGAATTTAAAAGTGTGCTTTACGTATGCTATTTAATTTTCATTTAATGGCTGAACTTCAAACTGAGAATAGATTCACTGTTGCAGTTTGATTTTAGGTTTTTCAAACCAAGTTATACATCAAGTGTCTTAACTCTAGTTTATATAAGGTAAACAAAGACAAAATAGAGCTTTACATTGATTAGGTCTCCCCTTTAAGGGATTCAATCACTAATAGTTGCTTTTAGTTCATGTTTGCCAAAGCTAGAACAAAACTGAACACAATTGATATTGAGGGAAATATTTAATGGTAAGAGATGATCTTGAATGTATTTTTAGAGAAAGATATAAAGAGGGGTGTGTGCGTGTGTGTGCGTGTGTGTGTGTGTGTGTTGGGGGGATAAGTAGTACAAAAAATTAATCTTTAAAAATGAATGTGTTTCAAGGAAGGGTGGAGAAGCCAATGAGAAGCAAATAGAAATGGGAATGCATTGGTAAAGTTGGAGTTCAGAATACAATTAGTTAGACATTTTTGAAAATAAATGTATTTACTTTTTTGAATACCATGTTTACTTCCTGAAATGCAAGTTACCTTTTTTCTCCTTCAATAAAACTTGTTTATCTTGTTCTACAGCAGCCAAAGGCTCAGAGAGAACTATTTTCTCCAGAATGTTTTGTTCTGGAAAACAGGGTCATTTAAACACTTGATAACCTGCTGAAGCCTCAAACATTGTAGTCTGCACATAGATGAAAGGATTTTGAACCTTTTGATATTTACTACCATTTCAGCTTTGAAGAGAAAAATACTTGCCTAATTATATTTTTTAAAAGAAATATGGATGTTATTTAAACACTGGGTTGGAATAAACTTGTATATTTCCTTTGTGTTCTGTGAACCCCTACCCTGCTGCTGACTGAGTGTAGACAAATAGTCTAACATTTCTCAAAAGGTATTCAGTACACTAGCCCTTTATACCAAGTTCTTTGAAAAAAGTATTATCTGTCTTAAATGAGTTTGGAATACATTGTGAATAATCTCTTTCTCAGGATTTCATAGTTTTAAATGCTCCAAGAAGCAGTGCTGTAATGAAACATATTTAGCTTTGTTTAACAAGACAACTCCAAAATGTCTTTGATCATGAATATAAAAAGAGAGACAGAAAAAGACAGACATAGTCTGTCTTTACGTACATTCTACTTTTCTTCCTCATCATAATGTTTTTCCTCTGCTGATGGGGCGGAAGAGAGAAGGAAAATATCAGTGTCTGTTTAACAGACTGTCTTGACAAGTGGCTATAATTTCTGTTCAGGTTATTCTCATCGTCTTGTTGCAAAGAAGTGATGGCTTTATTAAGGACTCACTCCCAGTAGCTCTTAGCTTTGGTGGCCCATGAGAAACTCAGCTATAAGTTTTTGCTGACTGGTAACTGCCAATATCACATCGTTTTCCTCTGAAGCATGTGCTTCTCTGTGTTATGTTGTGACAGTTCCTTGCAAGGTTAAAACCCCAATCTCATTTACCTACTGAGGCTAACTCTTGAGTTTTAATCTTCCATGGGAACTGGCAACTTGGATAAGGGGAAATCCTGGACCATTTCACCTGTTTCTGCTGAATGCCACCACTCAAGATGCCTTTCAGAATGGTGGCTGGCCCCCAAACCCAGCTTTCCCTGAACTCAGAGGATGGACATTTGGTGTCTTTGTTTCTCTGCTATGGCCCCCAGGCCAATTACAGCACTGATCAACTAACAACTTCTTGCTTCATGAGCAATAGAAATACTAACTCAACAGTTTGCACAGCATTTTGCAGAACAGTTTAACCGAAGAACTCCCATTTTCACCCTAAAAACCTTTTGGGAAAGAGTGTATTTAGCCATGGTATGTATGAAAGAATAAAATATGCCAGTTATACATCTCACACCATAAACTTATTTTTCCAAGAAGTCCAAGAAATAAAACTTCTCTTTCTCCCCACGTTCTGTCACACCGTGTTTGGAAATCCTAGCATCAATCTCATTAATCCTCTCCAGGGTTGTGTTAGGTACTTGAGAGGTGATGTGGTACCAAGGCGAAATGGTAATGGAGAGAGGGACATACAGGATACTGCTAGGATGTTCATTGATTTATGCAGCAAGGCCTTTAAATTCTTGGCAAACCTTTCATCTTCTCTGCCACTCTTAGAACCTGGGATTCCCTGTGGGACACTGCTCAAGATCCTATTTGCCTTCAGCCATATCCTGAGAAAGTTATTCAAGGCAACACAGTTTCCTCTCTCATCCCTCTGATTCAAGGACATTTTGTCAAGTTTCCAGGTATTTTTCTCCCTCATATTTCTGTCCTAGATATTTAATCTACTTTTTAAATCCTCTTACATCCCTTCTCTGAGATAGTAAAGACTATCTTTTATTTGTCTTAATGCGGGGAATAGAAAGAAGGAAAAACTGGGGCAGGGAATATAGCATCATAGTAGAAAAAATATCCTAACACATTCTTATAGAAATTCTGTTTTCTGCTACTAAATTTTACTTTTCATCAGATATTACCCTCTACCCCATCTCAAGAGTGTGAGACATGTGTCTCTGTCCCCAAACAGATTTTTGAGGACTGTAACTCTTACTCTAACAACACTGGCTGGCTGTGTGGTCATCTTTCCCCAAGTGTGGAATAGGGGAGCCTCGTTACAGGAGAGACATCTTATCTCCTTTGTCTGTGGGTCACTGTGTTCCCTAAGGAGGGTCTCAGTCCTGCATCATAGGAAGCTCAGCTATAGGTGCAAGCGGAATGTTCCTTGTTTAGAATAAACCCTTGGCAGGCCTCACATAATTGGTGGGGAGTTGAGGCAATGGATAGTTCTTTAGCCAGACTCTACCTGTAACTTTGTCTTATTCATAGAGTTCAGACGTCTGGTGTCAGAAAACAGATGCGATTGAGCCTAGCTCCTGGGGGCCAGTGGGGTTCCACTCTCTGCTCCTGGTCATTTCTTGAGACTCGCACAGCCACCTGTATCAGCAGATCAAAAGTTGCAGCAACTGATACCTCCCTAACTGCCACATCCCCATACATGAAAAGGTTAGCCCTGCAGTCTTTGGAAGAGTAATGTTTACCCTAAAAAAGGTACATCTTCTCCATAATCAGGGCAAAAAGAAGAGTGCTTACACTTTTCTAAATCTCAGAAATATGATGCTGCTGTGTCATGCTGAGCAGAGTTCTCACTAGGAATTCTCCCCTTACTCTTAGTGTCTCCAGGGGTGCCCACAGGCCACCACATGGGAAGCAGCTTTAGTGTTTGCCCTTTGGGGAACAATACGATTGCTTTTCCCTGGGCCAGGTTTCGGAGACTGCTCTGTCAGGCTTCCCATAAAGCTAGAAAAATCCCAGTCAGGACTTACAGCTGTGTTGACAGCCCATGATAGTGCTAGAGCTTGAGCCAGTGTCCCTGGAATCACCCGACTTGTGCTCAATTCTTTTTGTTTATTTTCTTTTCAATTCAGCATTGAAAATAAGGCTTTAAAATTATCTTTAAACTTTGCATTTTTACTTATTTTCTTGGGAATCTGACAATTTAGTGAGATTAACAAATTGACAAAGCTATCTTGACCTTTCTTCCTTTTCTGTGCCTACCATCCTATATGTGCCCAGAGTCACAGGGCATTTTATAGAAATCCATGGCCAGTCTCATCACAGTCGACTGGCATTTCTGAAATCATTAATAAATGATGAGATCTTATACAATGGTGGTTAAGAATGTAAGCTCCAAATTGCTTGGATTTAAATCCTCACTCTACCAATTATTAGAAGTGTAACCTTGTACAAGTTAATTCACCACCACATGCTTTATTTTCTTCATCTAAAGTAGCTGTATCCACCACAGAATGTACTTATGAAGAAAATGATACTGAAATTTTAAGTGACTAATAATGCATTTGTAACAACATAAAAAATCTAATACTGAGGAATAACTTAATAACATAAAAAACCTGTAGACACATAAAATTGTAAAGCACTATTAGGATAATTAAAGAAGACCTAGGTAAATGACGAAAGACACCATGTTCATTGATTGTATTGAAAATTGATCTGCTGCATTTAATCTAAATGCAACTGTAATCCAACTGATATATTATTTTGTTCTTTGTAGAAGTTGGCAAGATAATCTTAAATTCATATGATGATGCAAAGAAGGAGGGAAACAAGATCATTTTAAAAAAAAAAAAATTAGAGGACTTTGTGATGTTAGCATAAGGACAGACTAATAGACTAGTGGAACAGAGTACAGAATCCTGAAACAGAGCCACACATATAATGACAAAAAAGCCGAGCAAAGCAGTGGGAATTGGGTGGTCTATTAAATAAATTGTACTACATCAATTAGATATTTATTTGGGAAAAATAATGAAATAATTTCTGCTTTAAACCATGCAAAAGATCAAGGGATTACAAATTGAATATGAAAGATAAAGTAATACAATTTCTAGAAGGCACTAAAGGAAGATAGTTTCATAATAGGAAACTATTCGTAAATAGAACACAAAAAACGCTAACCATAAAAAATGATTAATAAACTATACAACAATAAAATCCAGCACTTCTGTTCTACAAAAGATACAATTAAGAGGGATATAAGCAAAAAGAACAGAGCGGGAGGCATCACACTACTGGACTTCAAACTATACTACAAGGCTACAGTAATCAAAACAGCATGGTACTGGTACCAAAACAGAGATATAGACCAATGGAACAGAACAGAGGTCTCGGAGGCAACACAACATATCTACAACCATCTGATCTTTGACAAACCAGACAAAAACAAGCAATGGGGAAAGGATTCCCTGTTCAATAAATGGTGTTGGGAAAACTGGCTAGCCATGTGCAAAAAGCAGAAACTGGACCCCTTCCTGACACCTTTCACTAAAATTAACTCTAGATGGATTAAAAACTTAAACATAAGCCGGGCGCGGTGGCTCAAGCCTGTAATCCCAGCACTTTGGGAGGCTGAGGCGGGTGGATCACGAGGTCAAAAGATCGAGACCATCCTGGTCAACACGGTGAAACCCCGTCTCTACTAAAAATACAAAAAATTAGCTGGGCATGGTGACGCATGTCTGTAATCCCAGCGACTCAGGAGGCTGGGGCAGGAGAATTGCCTGAACCCGGGAGGCGGAGGTTGCGGTGAGCCGAGATCGTGCCATTGCACTCCAGCCTGGGTAACAAGAGCGAAACTCCATCCCAAAAAAAAAAAAAAACTTAAACATAAGACCTAACACCATAAAAACCCTAGAAGAAAATCTAGGCAAAACCATTCAGGACATAGGTGTAGGCAAGGACTTCATGACCAAAACACCAAAAGCATTGACAACAAAAGCCAAAATAGACAAATGGGACCTAATCAAACTCCACAGCTTCTGCACAGCAAAAGAAACAGTCATTAGAGCGAATCGGCAACCAACAGAATGGGACAAAAATTTTGCAGTTTACCCATCTGACAAAGGGCTGATACCCAGAATTTACAAAGAACTAAAACAGATTTACAAGAAAAAAACTAACAAGCCCATTCAAGAGTGGGTAAAGGATATGAACAGACACTTTACAAAAGAATATATACACGAGGCCAACAAACATATGAAAAAATGCTCATCATCACTGGTCATCAGAGAAACGCAAATCAAAACAACATTGAGATACCATTTCACGCCAGTTAGAATGGCGATCATTAAAAAATCTGGAGACAACAGATGCTGGAGAGGATGTGGAGAAATAGGAACACTTTTGCACTGTTGGTGGGAGTGTAAATTAGTTCAACCATTGTGGAAGACAGAGTGGTGATTCCTCAAGGACCTAGAAATAGAAATTCCATTTGACCCAGCAATCCCGTTACTGGGTATATATCCAAAGGATTACAAATCATTCTACTATAAGGACACATGCACACGAATGTTCATTGCAGCACTGTTTACAATAGCAAAGACCTGGAACCAACCCAAATGCCCATCGACGATAGACTGGATAGGGAAAATGTGGCACATATACACCATGGAATATTATGCAGCCGTCAAAAACGATGAGTTTGTGTCCTTTGTAGGGACATGGATGAACCTGGAAACCATCATTCTCAGCAAACTGACAGAAGAGCAGAAGATCAAACACCACATGTTCTCACTCATAGGCGGGTGTTGAACAATGAGAACACATGGACACAGGGAGGGGAGCACTACACACTGGGGTCAGTTGGGGGGGAAATAGGGGAGGGACGGTGGGGGTGGGGAGCTGGGGAGAGATAGCAAGGGGAGAGATGCCAGATGTAGGTGATGGGGAGGAAGGCAGCAAATCACACTGCCATGTGTGTACCTATGCAACAATCTTGCATGTTCTTCACATGTACCCCAAAACCTAAAATGCAATAAAATAAATAAATGGGAAAAAAAGAGGGATATAACAGGTCTCAAAGGAGAAAGTACTTGCAACACTTGTAACTGGTAAAGAGTTTGTGTCCAGCATATACGAGAAACTCCTACAGATCAATAAGAAAGTGACAGTACAATAAAAGATGGGGAAAATATCTGAACAGATATTTCACAAAAAAGACACATGTAACTATATGAGAGGCTTCTTAAACCTTAGTCTTTAGAAAAATACATATTAAAACCACAGTGAGATAAATCTTACTTAGTATATATATACTTTTATGCCTACCTAGTATGTATACGTTGTGTATAGTCTTTTATGTATTACTGGATTCTATTTTCTAATATTATGGTAAGAATTTCTGTGTCTATGAGGGGTATTAGTTCAGTGTATTTCTCTGGTTTTGACATGGTAATACTAGGGTATTGGTCAGGGTTCTCCAGATAAACAGAATCAATAGCATCTTGTTCAAAGAAAAAAATCAAAACAATTGAATTCATGGAGATAGAGAGTAGAGGGATGGTTAGTAGGTGCTGGGAAGGGTGGAGATAGTTAATGGATACAAAAAAATAGAAAGATTAAGATCTAGGAAGTGATAGCACAACAGGGTGACTACAGTAAATACTAATTTAATTGTACATTTAAAAATAACTAAAAGAGTATAATTGGATTGTTTGTAATACAAAGAATAAATGCCTGAAGGGATGAATACCTCATTCTACATGATGTGATTACTACATATTGCATGCCTGTATCAAAACATCTCATGTAAATATACACATAAAACTAAAATTAAAAATTAAAAAAAGAACAAATAGGTTCTCTTTCTATATATATATATATATATTTTAGATCTCTCTCTCTCTTTCTATATATATATAATATATATATGTATATTATAAATATATATAATATATATTATATATATATTATAAATATATATATATATAAATTGGAAACTATATATATATATAGTTTCATAAAATAAATTGGGAATATATATAAGAATATTTACGATGGGAATTCGCTCACATAATTATGAAAGCCAAGAAGTCCCACAATATGCCATTTCCAAGCTGGAGAACCAGGAAAGCCAGTGGCGTAATTCAGTTTAAGTCCAAAGGCCTGAAAACCAGGAAAGTTGATGCTGAAATTTCTAGTCTGAGGCTAAAGGACTGAGAACTACATATGCGAGGAGGAACTGCTGGTGTTAGTCTGGGAGTCTGACGATCAAGAACCAGGAGCTGCAATGTCCAAGGGCAGAAGAAGATGAATGTCCCAGCTCAAGGAGAGGAAAGAACAACAAAATTGCCCTTCCTTCACCTTTTTGTCCCATTCCATCCCTCAATGGATTGTATCATACCCACCCAAACTGGTGAGGACAGATCTTTTTACTTACTGTACTCATTTAAATGCTAATCTCTTCTGTACCTACCCTCATAGACACGCTCAGAAATAAAGTTTTGGCAGCAATCTGACCATCCCTTAACCCAGTCAAGTTCATGTATAAAATCAATCATCATAACTAGTTTCATAAAATAAATTGAGAATGGTCCCCTTTTTTCCTATTTTCTGGAAGAATATTGTGTAGAATTGGCATTAATTCCTCTCTAACTCAAGAGTTTGGCAGAATTGTACAGTGAAATCATATGGGCATGAAGATTTCTTTTTTGGTAGTTTTAAATTATAAATTCCATTTCCTTAATAGTGTAAATTAAAAACAAAATCTTAAGCCTCCCATGACTGAACAGACTCCCTTTTAGCCATGGGGACTTCAGAGAAACCTTTAAACCTAAGTTCCCAGTTATGATGGGAAAGAAGGTTAGACATGCCTCATTTTACCCCCTCCCTTATCTTACACCAAGCAGTGTTAGCTTGTAGAGATACAGAGATACATGATACAGGGTTCCCACCTTTGAGAAATTAACAGTCTAGTAGAGGAGACTGATATGTAAAATTATGATATCCATTGGTGTACTGGAACTGGCTGATAAAGGCTCATGAAAGCCAACTATTAAACATTTGGGATTTTTTTTTTTTTTTTTTTGCCAGCCTGTTGTTAAGCCATTGGAGTAGCTTCAAATTGGTTATGGTGGATGTATTTATACCATGGAAATTGACAAATGCTACAAATCTGGGTTTCCCATCCCCCTAGGGAGCTTGTTTACTAGCACACTACTGATTATATCATAAAACAACCTGATAAGTGTTTTACAGTGCAAAATGAACCATACACAGAGAATGTATTGATCAAGGAGGAGGAGACAGTTCTATTACACTAGTGGAAACCTATCCCACTAGATAGGTTCAGTTTGACTTATCTACAAAGTAAGTGAACAGAAGTTGGTCAGAATTATAAAGTTGCTGTAATCTTTCAATTAGAGGGGGGTGGATATGAAAATTCTGGAGACACAAAAGAATCATTTGTCAGGAACTGGGCTGTAGCATACGTTTGTTTAGGTTGTGCACTAAACAAAAGCATCATATCTAATGGATTTTAACTCATATCTATTTTAGCTTTCATTTTGCATATTTTCATTATAACTGTGTTTAATCCAGAGATGGGTGATTTGTATATTTATGGCAATTTTATGGCATTTATTATAGCAAATAAATAAAATAATTAATCTTGTTCCCATAGAGTTGGTTTTGATTGCCCTGTTTTGACTTAAAAAGGTAACACAAGTTCAATACAAGTCTCATTGATGTAGTGTAACCTGTGTTTCTAAAAGAGAAGCATTTTTTTCACTAGTAGGGGAGTACAGCTTTACATTTTAAAAAATTGCCTGATGTTTTGTTCTGGATAATTCTAATGCTTCGTTTTTCAGTTAATATCATCTAACATTACTCTACCAGAAGGTTTGCTGAGTTCCCAGTTTAATAACTCTGCAAGCACTTTCATTAAGAAATGATTCACATGTAATCTTATTCAATAACTAATATTTATTTAACAATAATAATCCATGTGTTGTAACAAAATCCAATAGGAGTAACAATTCAATTTGTTGATAAAAAGAAAAAAAGTGGGGTAGGCAAGAGTAAATATATGACATAATTGCTGAGAGAACCATCCAATGACTTTATGTGGGCACGTGAGGGTATAGAATTCATTGTGTGAGGCTTTGTCCATATGCTATCTTCAAAAAATTTATACTTAATTTATACCCATTAGATATGTTTTTATTAGCAACTTTATGAACATCATCTGAATAGGCCCCAATTTATACTTAATATGTACCCATTTAGAAACATTTTTATTAGCAATTTTATGAACGTCATCTGAATTGGCAGCACCTGATGACTTCCACTATTCATACAACTTATTATTGCCAAATTATTAATTGGTAATGGATTAGGTAGACTCAAATAAACAAGCAATATTTAATTTTATTTCTAGAAATGTAGTGATATTTAAACAAGACAAATTCCTCTGAGCCATGGTTCTCTGTATGATGGCTATTGGATACAATCACGCATGACTTGCTCTCTTATATTTATGGCTGTAGTAAGTGAAAAAAATTCCCACAAAGGTGCTGCATAAGTAGAGAATGCCTGGCCAGGAAGAATAGGATTGTAAGGTACCAGTGATCAGGGAGTGGGAATGGGGAGGTGGGCTGAAGAACTTCCATCTTATGTGCTAGTTTCTTGAAAGTTGAGAGAATATTTTCCACTCAATCATTCATTTATTTTGATTTCCTAGTTGCCTGCTATAGATAAACTAAATTCTGTAGAAAATATGTGAAGCATAGGTACACACATACCGTGGTGGTTTGCTGTCTCCATCCCCGTCACCTACATCAGGCATTTCTCCCAGTGTAATCCCTCCCCAACTTCCCGTGCCCTCTGCTGCTCCTCCCCTAGCCCCCTAGCCTCCAACATACCCCAGTGTGTAGTGCTCCCCTCCTTGTGCCCATGTGTTCTCATTGTTTGACACCCACTTATGAGTGAGAACATGCAGTGTTTTGTTTTCTGTTCTTGTGTCAGTTTGCTGAGAATGATGGTTTCCAGATTTATCCGTGTCCCTACAAAGGACATGACCTCATCGTTTTTTATGGCTGCATAGTATTCCATGGTATATATGTGCCACATTTTCTTTATCCAGTCTATCACTGATGGGCATTTGGATTGGTTCCGGGTCTTTGCTATTGTAAACAGTGCTGCAATGAACATACATGTGCATGTGTCTTTATAATAGAACTATTTACAATCCTTTGGGTATATACCCAGTAATTGGATTGCTGGGTCAAATGGAATTTATATTTCTAGATCCTTGAGGAATCGCCACACTGTCTTCCACAATGGTTGAACTAATTTACACTCCCACCAACCGTGCAAAAGTGTTCCTATTTCTTTACATCCTCTCCAGCATCTGTTGTCTCCAGATTTTTTAATGATGGCCATTCTAACTGGCATGAGATGATATCTCAATGTTGTTTTGATTTGCATTTCTCTAATGACCAGTGATGATGAGCATTTTTTTATATGTTTGTTGGCCTCATAAGTGTCTTCTTTTACCTATGCAACAATCCTGCAAGATCTGCATATGTACACCAGAACTTAAAGTACAATTTAAAAAAAGAAAATATATGAAGCACATAATAGGGAAACGAGTAACATAGAATTGAATTAACGAGTATACAAAAACTTATTTAAAAACACTCTAACCCTTACAATCACAAGGGGTCTGGAAAAAGCGCTTATGGTTAGTACACATTAAATATCCAACCCAACCAGTAATACAAAATGATGTGAATTTATTGTCTAGAGGGCCTATATGAAACAAGGATGTTAAAACTACATTAAAAATAACTTCTGTTTTTATGTACCTTTTAAAAGAATAATCTTTTTTTTTTAAATTGACATTTAATTTACGGTAGAACCACTTTGTTCTTCGTTTTAAAAGTATGAAACCATAGGCCCAAGGAAATGTACTGCAATACCCAAGGTCACATAGCTTGTAACAGCAGAAATATACCTTAATTTCTTGGTCGTTGTCATATTTGCAGTGATTCCTGCAGATATGGGTATTTTCCTTTTCATAATATAGAGTGAATTTTTCTGGGGATCACGTTGGCTACGGAGTTATAAAAGGTGAGTAGTCAGAGTGTGAAGGTAATCTTGCTACTGGGTTGGAGACCTAAAATAGTTTGCTGAATGAAAAGGAGAATTCCCCTAAATTACCTGGATAACATGTCTATGCTTTTGAAGACTGTTGAATATTGTAATGGTCAGTAAAATTTTGACTGGGCTAGGACAGATAATACATTTGCAAATGATAATAAGGATAGATACAAAAGATTACTTAAATAACTAAACAATTATATCTATATGATTTTTGTGCCCCAAATTTACCTTTAAAATCTGTACAACTGAATTAAAAACTGTTGTACTGTTACTGAGAACATTGCCATGTGTTTGCATTGTACTAAAGTAGCCATTTATTCTATTTTGGGAGGAGTATTTATTTTAATTCTCACAGTTCTTGGAACTAGTATTTTGACTCTTTGCCACCTGGTTTTCCAAAGAATAAAATATCTGATTGGTTGTTTTAGACAGCTATGAACGCTAAGCCTCTTTTAGCTGATTAAGGAATTTTCACATGTGGCAACATTCCTATCTTTTGGGATGTTACATATACTGCTTAAGGGCATCTAGAAGCATTTGGTTGTACTTTTGCATGTAAAAGCATAAAAACATACGGGCTGTGATGCATGAGCAGTGTTACTGGTAGGTGGCTAAGCTGAGATGAGCTTGGTACTCTAAGGAAGCCTGGGATACACTGTCAATACTTAACATCAATCCACACTTAAAGAGAGCCACACAAAAGCAATTTGGTTTCAGATTGTTGTATGGACTTTACAGGCAAAAGTTTCCTGTGGGTCAGAAAAAGAAAAAAAAAAAATCACAGAAAGTCAAAAGATTTTGACTGCTGATTCTTTGTATCTAGGTAGCCAGAATTCAGTCAGGATTTCACAGGAAAGCAGAGTCTAGTCTGTGCAATTAACCATGGTGGCCCTACATTGGCTGTGATCAGTGGTACAATTGGATGAAACTTTCCTTTTCTTCCCTCACAAAAAGGGCTCTGTCACTTGCCCACTGTCAGCTTTTTTTTTGAGACAGAGTTTCACTCTTGTTACCCAGGCTGGAGTGCAATGGCATGATCTCGGCTCACTGCAACCTCTGCCTCCTGGGTTCAGGCAATTCTCCTGCCTCAGCCTCCTGAGTAGCTGGGATTAC
>NW_016107419.1:4313764-4324513 GCF_001604975.1 Cebus imitator
GATCTCTTGACCTCGTGATCCACCCGCCTCGGCCTCCCAAAGTGCTGGGATTACAGGCATGAGCCACCGCGCCCGGCCCCATTGTCAGCTTTTAAGACACAACTTATCTTTCACAAAAAAAGAACATATTGTATGATTTTTATTTGTGCAAACTTCTAAAACAGGACAAAACTAATATTTGGTGAAGAAAATCAAAACAGTGGCTGTCTAGGGTTGAGGACTGATAAAAGTGATATGAGGGATCTTGCTGAAGCAATGTAACCTTCTACATCTTGATAGGAATTTGGTTACACAGTTGTGCATATATTTGTCAAAGCTCAGCAAATATTGCAGATTGTGTGTCATATTGTATACATATTTTGTATTTAAAAAGCTGTTAGGCACAAATATTGAACTTTGGTTAATGATATGCATGCTGAAACATTTAGGAAAAGTATACTGATGAAATTTACTTTGAGACTCATCAAAAATACCTTGAATTAACATATACATGAAGGTATGGATAGATATGAAAAAGCAAGTATAGTGAAATACTAATAGTAGAACATTCAACTTGCTAAACTTATATAACTTTACTATATGTTTGAAATATTTTGCAATAAAATATAGAGGAGAAAAGACTCAACTCAGGCATTAGTTACCACAGTGTATCTCTCCTGACCCTCACCTCCATCTTTACTCTAGGAAAAGGTAGGTTATTCCTTTTCTTTGAGCTCCTTGCAAAACCTAGCACATAATTTTAATGTATTTTGGTTATCTGATTGTATCTGTCTCCTGTATTAAACAGTGTACTTCCTGAGGATAGGGACTATGCAATTTACTTTTGTATCGCAAGCACTTGTATAGGCACATAGTAAGAGCTCAATAAATAAAGTATTTGAACAAGTGATTATAAACATCACATTTTTTCCTGATCACAGAGGTTAGAGGGCTGGCCAGTGCAAGAATAAATAAAGACAGATATCGTGAAACATAGACATCTCTGATAAAGTAGAAATATATGAAATATAGTATGGCATGCACCAATTATGGCTTGCTCCACAGAAAGATGGAAGAAGGAAGAAAAATGTTGAGGGACCTGCTGAGAAATCAGTAATACATGACAATTTGGGGATATGCTATTACATGGAATAGGAAATCACTAAACCCCAGATTGTCTTTATGGACAATGGGAACATGCAAAAACAGTTGACAGAGTTGAAGGACATGGCATGAGAACAAGGCACAACTATACTGAAGCCTAAAAGGCACTTTGCAGGACAGTGAGTGACATTTTTTCCTCTTCTACATTTGTCTGCAAGATTTTTCATTTGCCTGCACTGATAAGTGAAATTAGAGGTTGCATGATTTGTTTAATGATCCAGAAAAAGACCCAGTGTTAACAGTCTTGTTAGAGCATCACTGAAGCATTAAGCAAGTGCCAATGTTAAGGTCTTTTCACCGTAGTCTATGAGCACTGATTACTGAAACAAAGTTGAGACTGTGTGAGCAAGGCGAAATGAGGAACTGAATAATCAGTCAACCAAATTCCAGGTAGCTGGTCATTCCACGCAATTTACACACACAACCACCCTACATATGATTCTTCCTTAAGAGCATATTTTTATAATTAGCTCAATATTCCTTGATATTCATTCTTTAAGTAAGTATCCAAATAGCACCCACTGCTCTTCAACTTTATAGGTAATTTTATTCATGTATCACTAGTGAAAACTACCAATCATTAGCTACAAATGAATTGCCTCGTTTATACCATCCATTACAATGGCACAGCTATAATTTTCCTGTATCACTGATATTTATTTAGTAATTTACCTTACTCAAAAATTCAGTAACCTAAAACCAATGAAATAATTTTGCTTATAATTCTAAAACATTGTCAAAATTATGAGTTGTACATCCTAAGTGATGTTTGGTATCCAAATACTGATACAAACAACATTGCGCCTGTTATTTCAAGTTTCTTTACATTTGGTTTTTAATATTTTTTATCAATTATTTTGACCACAGTTTCAAATAATAATTATGCTTTTAGGTTAATGGGGAACTCTGCATTTTAGGGTTAACTTCTTGTTTCTTTCAGTTTCCAGAAACTGTTTCCTTCAGTTTCTCAGAGACTAAGATCTCAGTCACTCTGTATGATTGTGTGTATGTTAACAGAGTCAGAAAGAATGGAATTTACCTATTTTAAATTCCTAATCAATATAAAAATCCTCCTACAACATTATGGTCAACAGAACTATTTCTGCTAACTGTTTTTCTAAGCAGCAGAAGTATGTGATTCAGGATTACTGGAACTGTATGATAGATTCTTACCTGGAGCTGAAGAGTTGTATTCCTAGAAAGCTTTTTGAAAAATGCTGCCTTTCCTGGATAAAAGCAGAGTAACAAGATGACTCCCAGAACTCTTTTTTATGGCCATTATCAACCAGAGAGTAAAACATCTATATTACTTATCAGGCAGCTAAACAAAGTAACAGTTGAAGGCTGAAGAAAAGAGGAAGCTAAACTGTTGGAGTAATTATACTTTCTATACTTGCCCTGCGTAGGGGGGCAGTGATGGGGTGGGGGAAGATTTCTCCCCTGCTTACCTAAATAGACATGGGCTAATATTCTATTTTAGCTGGTTATATTGTACATACTTGGAAATAACTTCCTAACATATGATTCCCCTTTCCCCACTAACTGTTTATCACAAAAACAATGAAGCAGTGGCAGAGATCATTTCCTTCTCTGTCAGTGGTTAACAGGGTAGGTCTAATCAGGCGTTTGGAACCAGGGTGAGGAGAACCTGACTCAATTTCTTTGAGAGACTAATTTTTCTCTTCTTTTTGAAAGACGGGGTCTCACTTTGTTGCCCAAGCTGGAGTGCAGTGGTGCAATCTCAGCTCACTGCAGCCTCAATCAACTGGGCTCAAGCAGTCCTCCCACCTCAGCTTCCTGAGTACTGTGACCACAGGCGTGCACCACCATGCCCAGCTAATTTTTGCATTTTTAGTAGAGACGAAGTTTCACCATGTTGCCCAGGATGGTCTCAACCTCCTGGGCTCAATCCACCTGCCATCGGTCTCCCAAAGTGCAAGGATTACAGGCGTGAGCCACTGTGCCCATCCAACTATTCTTAAAATATGTAGGCTCAAAGATTCTGGTGGGCATGATCTTTTTTTAAATATGGGACATAGAGATAGAGACAGCTATTACACAGAGAAATGAGAGTAAAGCAGATATGTGGAAATTATTAGGTTGGTGCAAATGTAAGTGCAGTTTTTGCATTACTTTTAACCTACTAGAAAACCAGGCAAAAAGAAAAGGGGTCTGAGTGCGAAATAATTCTGGATAGCATCCTGTGCTCTAGTTCCTGTACCTCTCAAGGCCCTACTGCACTTCTGACCTTCGATTCTTGAAACACTGCTTTATGGTTAAGCTAGCTGGCTTTGTTTTTTGTTACTGGGAAACCAGAGAATCCACAGATTAGTTCAAAATGCAATCTAAGAATTTACTTAAATTTCTGAATGACTTACTGAAGAAATAAAAAGATAAAATTCTGCTTTGGATTAACTTAAAATCTAATTGGGAAAACAAGGCTTATATTTATAACAAAACTCTGCAGAACGACGCAGTGTGTTCCATAATGAGTATTTTGTGACATAATTATGTGCAGTAGAAAATGGAGAAATCTGTGTGGGCTCTAGCAGTGAGGGAAGAGATTGGAGGAATAAACTTTTATGTTAAACCTTGAATGATGAGTAGCATTTGGTTAAATAAAAAGTGAAGTGTGTTCTAGATTAAGAGACAAAGTAGCCAAGAATGGCAGTAGTATTTGCAAGACTATAACTAAAGACTAAATTTGAGATAAAAGATGAGATTGAGTTAGGAGGGTGGAGTCAGATGATGGAGACGCTTGAATTCCAAGATGAGGAATTATTTGCATTTTCTGTAATCAGGTAAAGAGGAGTTGTAGACACTTGAGCAGTAGTGTAAAGTGACCAAATCTCTGTGTAAAAGTTTGAATCTAGTTGTGGTATGCTCTATAGTTGAGAGGCAACTGGACTAATTTGGAAGATAGCTTATTTCTTACAGTTATTAGAGTGAGGTGAAAAATAGGACATGTGTAAGGAAAAATGTAGTAATTGGATCAGTGCTTCTCAAAATTTACTGTATGCATGAGTCACCTGGGAATCTTCTCAATATGCAAACTCTCATTCAGTAGTTCTAGACAGAGGTCTGAAAATATGAATTTTTAACCATCTCCCAACTAATACCTATGTTGCTAGTCTGTGGGTCACACTGTGAAAAGCCAAGATTTGAAAATGATGATCTAATCTGGCGTGATGAAAGAAAATAAGAGGCAAGGATGACCCAAGGTTTCTAGTATGCTACAGTAGGCAGAAGAGAGAGAAAAAGGGAACTGGAAACATCTATTGAGTGACTATGGTTTGTTATTTATTTTATTCTGAGACTCCGCCTTACAAAGTAAATTCATTCATTCACTTACTTAACACTTATTTCCTGAGCACCCACTAAGTGCCAGGCATTATTGTATACTCTGTGGATGAAGTAATTAATAAAAACCGTTTAATAAGAAAACTCTGCTCATGATTTAAGGGAGAAGATAACTAAAATAATTTAAATATGTACTATTAAAATTGCGAACACTAAGTAAATAATCCCAAGTAATGTAGAAACAACTTTGTCTGAGTCTCAGTCATACCAGTCACAGTGGACAACTTCTGCATAACACAGATATGAGAAATTTACAAGACAGTCAAAACATATGTTGAAATTGAAACTATTTTTAAATCCTTTGAAAGTATTTTACTGAGTTAATGAAATATTTCTGAAAGCTTTGGATATTTTAGTTATGTTTCACTTGAACATATTTTTAATGAAAGCGTGTACAAGAATGCCTAATGGAATATTTTGCAGCTTTTATAATCATTCATCTCCGAATAAACATCTGTCTTGCTATTCAGTTGATGTATGGTCTAAGAGCTTATTTCCTATTTATAAGAGGCCTGACTATACATTCCTCTTTGTTTCTTACCATAGATCACACAGAGACATTTCTTTCCAAATCCACTGTAGAAATGTATTTCTATAGTAAATTGCAGGAAACGCTATGGGATTAATTATTCAAAGAAAACAAAGAAACAGATTAATAAATTTATCCTTGTATGTATGTATCTATCTACATTTGCACTCCCACCATCCATGAATTTATGAAAAAAGAATAAATAAAATGTTAATGGAAGCCTATTAAACAATAATTGCTATAAAACAATAGTTTCTCATTTTCCAAAATTTATATTTAAAAATTGCTAAATGTATCTTTGTTCACCAAGCACTTTAATTAACATCTATAACATGGTGATTATATTATTCAACATTTAAATGCTTAATTTGCAATCTGGAATTGCTGGCATTCCCTGATAAAGATATATTTTCATTCGTTGCATTTATATTTTTAGTAGAAGACAAAAATAAGAAGATACTTAATGGTAATATGATACTAGATCCATAAACAAAAGTTTTACTCACTCTTTTTCACTGCACTTGAGACTTAAAACACAGTAACAGTATTTTTATGTGGTGAGCTGTTGGGTATTTTCATGTTATGAGGTTTTAAGTGCTGTACCTGCCATCTACTGGAAGTCTATGGGAGGTACATTTCCCTACTAGCAACTCAAGGTCTCCAGAGAGTCTAGAAAATGCTATCAATGCTATTGAAGAAGTTGTATCACAGGCTGTGAGGTCCTTTATTGCTGCTAAAGAAAATTAAAGATTAAAATAATCTCATTAATCACTGGTTAAAGTACAAAACTGATCCATTTAAGTTTAGGTAGGCGAAATGGAAAGAATGATTCACTTTTGAAATGTCACGGTTACTAAAAGGCCAGGAGCATAAAGACTAACAAATGTCATTCCCAGCATTCTTACTAAAGAGAGTGCTCTAGCCATGAAAAAAAAATGTGTGCATAAATCATAGCTATTGCAAGTAGCCCTTAGCATCTAGGGCAGCCAGGATTCTGAGATCTTCTCTAGTAACTTCTGTTTAACATTTCTGGGCTTATCTGGATTATGTGAATAGGGTAAATGTACATGTAGGAAAAGATGGGGTAAGCAGAGACTAGCTGAAATGTTAAAGTACTGCAAAGAATGAAACACCATAGTTAGTTCTTGAATTACATGCTTTGTGACTATATTTAATTTCTTCAACTATGCTCTGGGTCAGAATAGTTAGCTCCAGACATTCATATAACCTAGACACCTATAATTTCAGTTTCTTAGACTTTTCCTATTCAAATAATATTAGTATATTTTCTTATTTAAATAATTTAAATACCTCTAATGGCTCCTTTTTTTTCCTGAGTTAAAGAAAAAAAAAAACAAATACTAGGAGTTATTTAATCCAACTTTTACAAATGACTTTAAAAATTATGATTAGATAAACTTAAAACATAAAACCTTTAGGTTTTAATTATTCTGAACTTTCTGGTGGCTAGAAAAATTCTTAGAAGTAAGTTCTAGAATGACATGATCATACACATTTATAACATTAGGATTTCATACAGATAATTAACAGTGGCACTAAGAGGTAGAATAATTTAACTCAAGGTCACATAATTTAGTGGCAGAGTTTAAACTATAATCGGGGTTGTTTTACTCTAGTTACTTGCTATATCTACTACCTTGTAGAAAATTGAAAGATTAGTAAACTGATATTGCCTTGGATATAACTGTCAAATACATATTGGACTTGAAATTAAAGTAAGAATGCTTTTGAACGATTATCATGTGAGAGAAGGGAAGGTAGGTGAAGAAGTATGAAGACATTTACCAGAGGTGTCCTTGGCATTCTTTGAAATTCAAACAAGGAGATCACTCTTCCTGTCAGAGTCTCAGACTTAAATTAGGCCTCCCTTTACTTAAGCATACTGGAGAGAACACATAAAGGCAAAGGTGTCTGGGATTAGAGAGAAAGTTAGAAAGAGAAGTGGCAGTCAGATATTTCTAAGGCTAAGTGATGAAACAGTAGAAAGTCTACGTCTAGCAATATGACAGATTGGAGACCCTGAAAATCCTACTGCAAACACCTGTAAGTATGGGATAAAAACATAATGAGCATTGTTTAAAACACATAGCCAAACTCACAAAGAAGTATGTAAAATCCCTCGGGGCTAAGAGCAGTGAGAAAATGGAAAGACAGATTAGTAAATAGATGCTGACATTTTGTCAGCTTGAGTTGGCAGTTGGGAGGAGTATTAGTCAGTCTTGCTATTCAAGGCAGTTTAATGAACATGATGGACCAAAAGACAAGGCCTTGGAACTGCTCGAGTTGGGGACTTGGACTGGCAAATTCTCACCTCACAGACACACTCATAAAGCCAGGACACAAAAGGGCCCTGGCCTAAGGGAAAGGGTAGATTAGGAGAAAATCTGTCTACTAGCAAAGTGAAATGAGAATCTTGTTGAATTGACCTGGGATCTAGATAGGAAAGAAACGTCTACACCAAAACTTTGCAATCACAAAAAGGGCAAACAGCAGAATTAGACCCTGGGAGCTTCAGATAATTTAAAAAATCAGAATTAGACTCTAGGAGCTTCTGATTAAAAAAAAAATTCCTGCAAAAAAACATTTAAACTGATCAAAATAAATGGAGGAAGAAATCAAAAGTCTAAGAAGTTAATACTATCAAAATACACAGAATATTTTGCTGCAATTTAGAAAAACTAGACCTATATATGCTGAAATGTAAAGATCTTCAAAGTTTATTATTTTTAAAAAGCTAGGTATAAAAGCATCATTCTCAGCAAACTGACACAAGAACAGAAAACCAAACACCGCATGTTCTCACTCATAGGCGGGTGTTGAACAATTAGAACATGTGGACACAGGGAGGGGAGCATCACACACTGCGGTCAGTTGTGGGGGGCTAGGGGAGGAACAGCAGGAGGGGGGAGAGTGGGGAAGGATAACGTAGGGAGAAATACCATATATAGTTGATGGGGGGATGAAGGCAGCAAAGCACCTTGCCATGTATGTCCTATGGAATAATCCTGCATGATCTACACATGTACCTCCGAACCTAAAGTACAATAAAATAAGAAAAGCATCCTACAGGGTAATTCTATTGTTGTGGGCTGTTGTTGTTTTTTTGAGATGGTCTTGCTCTGTTGCCCAGGCTGGAGTGCAGTGGTGTGATCTGGGCTCACGGCAACCTTTGCCTCCCTGGGTTCAGTGATTCTCTTACCTTAGCCTCCCAAGTAGCTGGGATTACAGGTGTGAGCCTAATTTTTGTATTTTTAGCAGAGATGGGGTTTTTACCATGTTGTCCAGGCTGGTCTTGAACTCCTGACCTCAAGTGATCTACCTGCCTTGGCCTCCCAAAGGGCTGGGATTATAGCAGTAAGCCACTGTGTCCGGCCCCACTGTTTAAAAGAATTTAAGGCCTGGTGCAGTGGCTCACGCCTGAAATCCCAGCACTTTTAAAGGCCGAGGCAGGTGGATCACAAGGTCACGAGATCCAGACCATCCTGGCCAACATGGTGAAACCCCGTCTGTACTAAAACTACAAAAATTTAGCTGGGTGTGGTGGCGTATGCCTATAATCCCAGCTACTCAGGAGGCTGAGGCAGGAGAATCACTTGAACCAGGGAATCAGAGGTTGCAGTCAGTTGAGATCATGCCACTGCACTCCAGCCTGGCAACAGAGCGGGACTCTATCTCAAAAAAAATGAGAAAGAGTCTATTTATTAAAATGGTTATTTTCCAGAAGTGATAAAATACTCCAGTCCTCAGATTCAAGAAGTCCCATACTTCCCAAGTGCTTCTAGAGCATCAAAGTCAAATAAACACTTTCTAAAGCAAGATTAGAGACAGGCTACCATCAGCAATTAGAAACATGCCTGATTTCTCAGTAGCAGTAATTTTAAAAGGGAAGACAGTGACTTATCCTCCTTAGTGAGCTAAGAAAAAATTAAATTCTCATAAAATGAATATTTTATGTTGACATAATATCATTTAAAAATGGAATTTTAAAAATACATTTTCACATATATAAATGGGTTGCATTTACTATCAATAGATCCACACTGAAGGAACTTCTAATTAATATTCTTCATGAAAAAGGACATTGATTCAGTAAAGAAAAATTGACATAAAAGAAAGGTGAGCAAATAAATTGATAAATAGCAGATAAAGCATTGACTGCATGAATCAACAGTGATAATGATAATTAATTTGGGAAGGGGGAAACATGGAGAGGCTTGAATACTCAATGAAAATAACATGCAAGTTGGAGTGATAGTGACTGGTATTAGTAGTTCTAAGGCATTTCATTTGGGAAGAGTCTTGTAAAGATATTTTATTTAGACATTATTATGTCAAGAAGGCATGCTAAAAAAAATTAAAATAGCTCCTTAAAGAATAGAAAAAGAGTATATAATGCCCATAGAAGTAGCGAGCGGATGGGAAGTAACAAAACCTCAATCAATAAAAACAGAAGTAGAAAAGAAAAAAGAGAATGAGGCATAGAAAAACATGGTAAGTAGAGAATAGAAAAAAAGAAAGAAATGCTAGTACCAAGACCACTAAAAACTCAGGTTTCTAGGAATCAAAGTTTGGGTCACCCAAACAGATAAAAAAAAAAAAAAAAAAAACCCAACCAACTGAAATGCTAGGTTAGGACAAACAGAACATAGAACTGGTAGTACAAGGTGGAAGTTGTAAATATCATCTATGGTCTAACGGCCAATTGCAGAAAACAGCACTGTGCATCTAAACATATGTTACTCCTTGCTTGTTTTAATAAATACTATGTATTAATCAAAAAATTCCCTTATCCTTTTGTCTATTATTTTCTATGAGCAATGTTGGGGGTATTCATTTTAAATTTATGTTATAGCAGTGGTAGCATGCCCAAGAGTGCAACAGCAGTTTTAGGTTTGAGGTTTTGATCCCAGGAATATTAGCACCTTCCTCATCTGTTTGTATCATCTCCTCATTTTTGTTCCTGCAGAAAACTCTCTCATTATTTCTCCTCCTGCTGTTGCAAGAGTTTTGTACTAAATTTCCTGAAGTAAATGACTTTTGTGTGAAATATTTGGCATGGGTTATGTTTTCCTGACCAGACCATAACTGTTACAGTACGTAGAGATTTAAGAGGAAAAGAAATAAAAAAAGCATGCATACCCTTACTTCATATGATATTCTCCCCACAAAAATTCAATTGTTGAGGATTAAATAACTAAATATTAAAACAAACTTTTAACCTCGTAGAAAGAAAATGTTGGAAAATATTTTCTGACCTTGAGGTAGAAGAGAAGTTCTTAAACAATGCAAAATACATTTCAAAAGGAAAGTGTTGATGAATGCTACTAGATTTAATTCAAAATTTTATTCATTAAAAGACTACACGGTATGCAAATGGAAAAGATAAACTGTAGGCTGGCAGAAAAAAATGCAAATTAAACCACAATTTTACATATTTTACTTCATATTTTACTTCAGCCAATGACAAAAGTTAAAATCTGATAGTGCCAAGTGTTGGCATGAATATGGACCAATAGGAATTGACATAGCTTCTAAGACTGATAAAGTATGAAAGCATAAGGTATAAAAACTTGAGTGAAGGGCCGGGCGCGGTGGCTCAAGCCTGTAATCCCAGCACTTTGGGAGGCCGAGGCGGGTGGATCACGAGGTCAAGAGATTGAGACCATCCTGGTCAACATGGTGAAACCCCGTCTCTA
>NW_016107419.1:4324623-4342211 GCF_001604975.1 Cebus imitator
AAAAAAAAAAAAAAAAAAAACTTGAGTGAGCAATTTGGCAATATCTAACAAATGTGATAATGCATGTCTTTCACTCAAGGATTCTACTTAGCAGGGATTTCTAATCACTGAGTGTCAGCACATTGGGCACTGTGATAGGTTTCACAGGTGTGTGATGATACTGATTCCCCTAGCCCTCGGGGAGCAGGGGCAGGAGGGGCCTCCTAGGCTAGCTAGCTATAGACAAAGTTGTTAATTTATCCCAGTGTGCCATACAAATATTACAATTTTATAAGTGTACTATAGCTTGAAAGAGATTGGAAAACACTCTTCTAAGATGTCAATTCTTTGTTTTAGATGTTTCAAATATCATTTGTTTTGGTCATATCTCTGTTAACACCTATTCTGTAGGTACTCTGAGAATATCTCCAATTTTTACTTCTTCACTTTCACATCCCTCTGTGAGACTTGTGGAGAAGGGCTGTTATCTCTCCATGAATGTGAAGCTAAACCCAGAGCCTGAATGAGATAGTAAATGGTTGATAAGCTGGCCTTTCCAAAGTATTTTAAAAGCATGATCTTTCTTAGTCCCCTTTCCTTCTGATCTAGTTTCAATGAAAACTCTGACAAATAATCCTTAGATCAAGAGATAAATATGTGAATAACTTTAAAAGTATACTTGCCTCCTGCCTCCACAAAATAACTGGGAAGCTCTGTGACCAGATAGTTCCAAATAAATCAGAGAAAATAATTTTTAAAAGAAAATCAACTACTATGATCTACTGTACAATAGATAAAGAAATCTGATGTCCTCTAATCTTGTAGTATCCAAGCTAGTGGCAATTTTCAGTACCTTCTTCCTCTCAAAATAAAACCAAAAACCAAAAAAGTACTATTCATAAGACCTAAATATTATTAGGGATTCTCCATTTAACTCATAACCAGACTTTTTCAAGGAGTTCATATATTAACCAAGAGAAAAAATAAAGTCCCATTCCTGTCTCCTTCCAGAAAATAAAATTCCAGAAGTATTACTACAGAATGTGAAAAAGCAAAACTATAAATTTATGAAAATAAAACATGAAGAGAATTTTTGTGATCTTTGGATAAATAAGTCAGATATAAAACACAGAAACCATTAAAGAATATAAATAATATACAGTTTAAAAAGAAAAGATTGAAAACAAACAGAAAACTAAAGATAATTTTGGAACATGTAATAATACAGTGGGTTAATAATCTTATAAAACATAAAAAATAACTTTTATCAATTACTAAAAGATAAACATTTCTATGAAAAAAGTTATAAACAGATTATCAAAAATACATACATTTAATAAATATATGAAAAAATATTTAACCTCACAAATAATAAAAAAAAAAATTCTACCTACATTAGTAATGTCTCATTAAGTTGACAGTAATTTGGAGAAAAATTCCAGTCTGAGGCCTGAAACTTCTGATACCTGCCATGTAAAGCTATATATATATTTTCAAGACAGAGGTTACTAATAAATTGTACCTTTTGATCTTAAAACCATGTATCAATGTCACAAGGGGAAAGACATGGCACACTCAAATAAGGACACTGCAGATGAGTTTAATAAAGAAGCTGGTTATATCAAAGATATCTGCAGTTTTATGTTTATTGCAGCACTATTCACAATAGCCAACATTTGGAAGCAACCTAGGTGTCCATCAACAGATGAATGGATAAAGAAAATATTGGAAATATATACAATAAAGTACTATTCGGCCATAGGAATGAGATCCTGTCATTTGCAACGACATGAATAGAACCAGAGGACATTACATTAAGTGAAATAAACCAGACACAGAAAGGCAAATTGCACATATTCTCACTTCCCTGGGGGAGCTAAAATTAAAACAATTGAACTCATGAAGATAGAGAGTTGAAGAATGGCTAACAGAGGCTGGGAAGGATAGTGAGACATTTCTGGGGAAGTGAGAGTGATTAATGGGTACAAAAAATAGAAAGAATAAGAACTAATGTTTGATAGCACAATAACATACAATAGTCAATAATAATTTAATTATACATTAAAATATCTTAAAGAGTATTATTGGATTGTCTGTAACACAAAGGATAAATGCTTGAGGTGCAGGATACGCATTTACTCTGAAGCATCACACATTGCATGCTTAAATAGAAATATCTCAATTACCCTATAAATACATATACCTAGTATGTACCCATAAAAATGAAAAATTTTTTAAAAAGCTGGTTACCATATATTAGCAGAGTTTGAGAAACCAGTAAAAGATAGTACACAGTTCCAGAGCTAAGGACAATGTGGAGCCAATACCACCCTTACCCTGGAGGCAAAAGGCCCAGAGTAGTTACTAGAATCGCAAGACAGTTAGAAGAGAGGGTCACCTGATGGAACCTGCAGCTTTTAGCAAAGGAGAGCAGTCATTGTGAATGGAAACCAGCAGGGAGGTAGCTGGGAAAATAAATACCCTGTTCTCGCACTACTACCATTCTCAAGGCTCCTGTGATTGCTTTCCCATTAGATGAATTCACCTAGAAGCGAGAGTGTGGTCCATACAGATCATAGTTCTAGCTCACAGAGAAGGATGGGAAAGTGGAGAATAAATCTGAAGGAGTCGATGAGAAATATTCACTGTAAACTTGGTGAACCAAAGTCTGAGATTTTCTCAGAAAGACCTGAAAAAGATTTGCAAGTCTTTATTTAGGACTTACTCCTAAATAATGGCTCCTACTTCTTCCAAAATAGTTAAAGAATACATACATATTTCCTAAATAAAGGAAAAGCAAATCCAATCAGACTTGTCCATGGGATAAGGCTTAGTGGGATTTAACCATCAAAAGATATTGCAAACAAAACAAACACCATATTTCATCTACTCAAGAGGGTTTCCTATATGCTGCAGGAGTATATAGTATATTCCCTAGTGACAAAGTAAGCAATAGCTACCGAGACTCGCACAATGTCATTGGTTGAATTTCACCACCTTCAGGTGTAGAGCTGAAAACAAATGAGAGAAAGACTTAAATGTTATTTGGAAATTACACTTGATTGAGAATTGCATGTGTTGAATTGCACATAGTTGTAGTGTCTTAGAACGTTTTTTCTAATTGAGATTAAAAGAATAAAAGCACAGACTAGCCCAGATTTGATAAACAACCAGGCACAGGACTTAATTGAGAATGGCAGAAATTTTAAAAAGACCAAATTCATATCCTATGTGAGTCTAGGCCTGGTTGTCAGCTCTGTCTTCACTTTGGCAAAAAGAAATGTGGGTCTCCTTAAATGTGGCCAAGGAAGCATGATTTACTTTAAATTGGTGATTGAGTCTGAGCTTGTCATTTTCTCTGTTTAAGGTATTAACAGCACTTAACGACAACTACCAAATACCACAAATTATATGGTTATTATTTACCCTGAAACTTATAAGCATCAGGAACATGACATAACCTAAGTCAATCTGCATCTCATCTGAGATCACTAGAGATGAAACTCTGAACATTTGTATTGCTACAGCATGTCAGGAATGATCAATGCACTACCGACCACCAGCAATCAAGTCTCTATTGCTATCTGGCTGGTGAATGATGTAACTTCAGAATCTCATTTGTAAAGATGACTTTCTAGAATCATCTCTGGTACCAACTGTCTTAGACTGGCTTTCCTAAAAGCAGAGTCAGAGACAGGGATTTATGGGCAAATGAATTAAGGAAGAAGTTCTCTCAGGATAATTCTTAGGTTAGTAAGGAAAGTAGAATAGGGCAGGGGATGAAGCATCTCCTGCAAAGATGTAGCAGAAGTCTCACCTCAGCCCGATCCCACGTTGAGCTCAGTGTGCCTGGCACATTAAGTTGTCCACCTTGGGGCAAGAGGGTGAACTTTTGTATCTCTGTATCAGCCAGCTCTGGAAGAGAAAACATTTCAAACATTTTGGGTGAAGGGGATCCTGGGTTCCTGTTGATCAGGTGCATTTCTCAGGAAAATAGCACGCAGCTGTATGTGAGCTGTTAGCAGCCAACACTGGTAACAACTGAGGGCTGGATGCTCTGGCCTTCTAAAAGAGAGCTGGGCAGGGCACCAACAGCCCGACTATAGGAGGAATGGGAAACTCTTTGCTGAAGAATTAGAAAAGAGTTCATGAAGATGACACTTGTAAGGAAAAGAATAATCAGGCTGAGAATACAGTAGCCAAGGCATTCCGTCAACAAGTTCACTGAGTTCAAATCTGGAGGGGATTTGTATTCAGAATCAAATACTCATCCACTAGGTGTTAATTTTTATTTAGTTTCTGTTCTTTTCTTTCTTGGTTTTTCTTTCTGGATTATTTTCTTTGAGTTAATAGCCTGCCAATTCTTCCTGGCAGTAGTATCAACGAATACAGCTACTTAATGAGGTATATTAGGGTTAGTTTACAACATTTATACAAATTAAGGTATTTAAATATCTCACAGGAGTAATAATAGATATCTTATAGAAAAACTATGTATTTTCGGTAGGTTAAAACCACCACCAACAACAAAAAAAACTGTGTAAGACACATGCACACATGTTTATTATACCACTATTCACAATAGCAAAGACTTGGAACCAACCCAAATGCCCATCAATGACAGACTGGATAAAGAAAATGTGGCACATATATACCATGTAATACTATGGAGCCACATAGAAAAGGATGAGTTCATGTCCTTTGCAGGGACATGGATGAAACTGGAAACCATCATTCTCAGCAAACGAACAAAGAAACAGAAAACCAAACACTGCATGTTCTCACTCATAAGTGAGAGCTGAACAATGAGAACACATGGACACAGAGAGGGAAACATCACACACTGGGGCCTGTCAGGTGGTGGGGGGCTAGGGGAAGGATAACATTAAGAAAAATACCTAATGTAGATGACGGGTTGATGGGTACAGCAAACCACCATGGCATGTGTATACTTATGTAACAAACCTGCACGTTCTGCACATGTATCCCAGACTTAAATTATAATAATAATTTTTAAAACGTGTAAGCAAGGTAGTTTTGCTATGGGCTCAGAATTTCTGAAACAATGCAGCATGTAAAGGTTTAAGTTTAAAATAATATAGGTAAAAAAACTGTCAAAGTGAGTCAGAAAAAGAGAAATGTGGATAATTTTGTATTAACTCAACTTATTTGTAGGATATAAGGTATGAGAAAAAATGCAAAATGACATATGACATAGCATTCCATTTTGAAATCTGTATATTGAAGACTTATAATTTGAGTAAAAATGTTTTCTTTTCATATTGATATTCAGATAATCACCATCACTCAGTGAGTCACAACCTACTAAAAAATGTTCAGAGAAGGACTCAAGGCTAAGTATGTGAGGGTGAGTTTGGGTAAGTGTGCATATTTGTGTGTGTGTGTGTGTGCGTGTGTGTGCATGCATGCATGTGTGTGTGGGAAGACGTTTTGTATCTGAGTAAAGTCATTTCAAAGCCAAATATAAATTATTTAAATTGTAAATTATAAATGCCCGTGTATCTGATGTAGTGTAGAGGTAATCAAGAATTGACACTACAATAAGGCCAGTGTTTGAAATTAGAAGACAAGCAAAGATTTTCTTTAGAATCTACCAACCAGGATCTAGTGTTGTGCAGCCAGGAGTCATGGGTTATTAAATGAAATCAAAAGCACATCAGGCTTAGGAGCATCTTAACAAGCATTAGTGTTTCATTTAAAGGGAGTGTCTTGTTTCTGAAATATTCATAGCTGGAATCCACCACCACTGCTGAGATTTACATCTCCTCTCTCCCCATTATGCTTGCTGAATCTCTTTACTTGCTATTGTAGGAAAAATATTCAAAGATTTATAGGCAGCAAAGAGAAGGCAGCAAATTATGACATCCATTATTGGCATCTGCTCTTGTCTGTATCCCCAGGAAATGCAAATACAAATGACTTCCAATTTTCTACTACAACTGAGTTGCAAAGGGAACTGTTATATGCAGATAAGGCAACTTCTATTTGGACAGAGATAAAATGGAAGAAATTTCAGTCTACTATACTTGGCATACCATTTGCATAACTCTGAAAAAGCTGTCACAAAGGGATAATAAAAAATCATAAGGCTCTTAAAGTACCACATACAATCCCTGTAGCTAGACTGCTTATTACAGAAAAGACACAGCTTTAGGTTGTATGGGCTGTTGGAAGATCCAAAAACAAAAGGGTGACTAAATATAGATGCTTCTATATTCACTGGTAAAAGTGATCCCTCTTCTCATGTTTGGCAAAAGGATTACACTAGGTTTGAAATAACTTATAAGCCAGTATGCCGTAAAGACAGACCCCACATCACCAATTTTTAAAAAATTCTTTTGGCATAAATTATTGCTTCTTTTGGAGGCATGACTAAGGCAATATTTCCCATTATGTTGTAGGCTCTTTTGGGGCAAGAATATTTGTATCCACTGATGTCCTGTACTTTAAGCGTCAAAAATGGTATTTTGAACACAAGAGAATCTCAAAATAGAATGTTTATAGGAATCGAAGGAATCACAGTGATACAGTATTGCAGCTCAGGAGATGTATATTCTAATCTAGTGCCTCTTTCTCAATTTCTTTGTCTCTTTGGGCCTTGGCTCCCACATCTGAAAAAAGTAGGTAACAATACCTATCTTATTTTATTTGGGAATATTTAAATGAAGTATCATAGCTAGTGTCCACTATAACATCTGGCATAGATTTGTCACTCAAGACATGGGTCTTTTTTCCCCCTATGTTCCTTTTTCTTTCAAAATTCTCCCACATCTTAACTTCAAAAGCATAAAAGTCAGCAGCTTCTGACAATTTTAGACCCCAGGCACGTGCTCACGTCACCTGGCTCATGTCATGTGGCTTTTCACCCTCTGCCTGCTCTTATCTTTAAGCCTCTATCAGCTTCAAAACTGCTTCTCAATGTTTATTAAAACTTTAGCCTTTGACTCACAATTTTTGCTTTTGTCCAAGTCATGATATTATAACATCAGTGTCCAGGTGAACAACATACCCAGGTGTTTTAATCATCTCCTATTCCCCTTGTTGGTGGGGTCGGGGGAGGATTCTTACTCTAGGAAATGAGGCTGGATAAACACATGACACCCCAAACTGAAGAGGTGATATGGACAGCAGTTTGAGTACTCATAGTTCAAGGGAGAAGGACACTCAGCACCATGCCGGGCCACATGATGTTGCACTTAGCAACAGAGTGAACCACCAAGGGCATTAGCAGGTAGACTCTGTAGTACCAAGAAGATGAAGTAACCTTTGATTACCACGGGAGGATGTGATTGGCTTTTTGAATAACTGTGGGCTGGCAGGGAACTGAAACCCACTACTCAGTGACAAATGAGGACTGCACCTGTTTCCCATGAGGAAGGTGTTTTAGCTAGGGGAACTTTTCTATGAGAGCAGCGGGGATAGGAGAGCTTGTGGTGAGGTCATTTGAGGCCCTCCTGATTTTGCCATGTCAAGGTCGCAGATCAGAGTGACGTTCATTTTAGGCCTCATTCCACACCAACTATTTGTCTCACCCTTCAATTCCTTTAGCTCCTGAACTTTAAGGGTTTTCACTTCTGTTCTTTCTTGGTGAGGCTCACATTTTCCATCTAATGCTCAGAATCATAATTTCCAATTTCATTCTTACCATTTTTCTTGTCCTAGCTTATTCCTATACCCCTTGAAAAAACTCAACTCTGAATATACTGTATCTATTCCCATGCTGCGAACTACTGGAGAAAACTGCACAGCTGATATTTGGGTTATATTTTTATAGTTTTTAACTGCAAGGGGATTATTAGTATTGCATAGAATCTCACAACCAGTTCTCTAATTTGCAGAGCAACTACTCCAAATGTCACTGCTGTTCTCAAGGTCCTACTCAAACTCTCCCCATTTTTACCAAAACACTTGAAATGAGAATTTTATCTATATTACCATTCTAACTTCATCCATAGAGGAAGGGACATCTCTCTCACTTTCCATGACCATGTATACTTGTGCTATGAATCCATTCCTATCTCATCTCCTTGATGACTGCATTCCATTAATTTTCTCCTCTTTATCCTCTATCTCTCCCTCTCAGTTTCTCTTTTTCCTTATCATAGAAACATGCCCAAGTCTCTGAATCACCTGAGCTCAGGAGTTCAAGAACAGCCAGGGCAATATGGCAAAACTCCATCTCTACAAAAAATACAAAAATTAGCTGGGCACGGTGGCACACACTAGTAGTCTCAGCTACTCAGAAAGCTGAGGCAGGAGAATCACTGGAGTCTGGGAGGCAGAGGTTATAATGAGCCGGTATCTGGCCATTGCACTCCAGCCCGAGTGACAGAGCAAGACACTGTCTCAAAACAAAAACAAAAACAAAAAAGAAATACATGCAAATCTCTTCCATCTTAAAAATCCTATCTGTGATCCTTTAACCACCATTATCTCCCTTTTATTCCCTTGTAACCAAGTTGCTTTAAATAATACATTAAATGTAAATACCCATCATCCCCATTCACTCCCAGTACGTTGCAGCAACATACCTGCCAACACACATCAATGAATGAGCTTTTATCAAACCTACTGAGTCTTTTTTCAGTTTTATCCTCCTTGAGCCTTTAGACAATGCAGCATTGTCAATCCCTCCTCCAACTTCTGTAATACCTCTTTTCTAATTTTCTGTCCACTTATTGTCAGTCACTGCTTCCTCCATTCCCCATGCTCTGCCCACACTTAATGTTGGAGTTTCTCAAAGTTCAATCCTCAACTATGTTCCTTATTATTTTTTAAAATCCATACCTATTGCCAACTCTCAAAGCAATGTCTCTTACCCAGAACCTTTCCCTGAGCTCCAGATCTCTAATTCCATCTGTCTACTCATTGCCACTTTCGTCTTTTGCATGCACCTCAAAATCAGAACACATTAGTCACTTTCCCATACATGCACATTTTTTACTTAATTCCTTAAATGTGTCTGTAACTCATGTTATATCCTCTATGTTGGTTGTAACTTCCAGGCCTCCTCCTGTGGCTTCGTCCTCTGCATTTTTATATTGTTCCGTTTTTCTACCACAGCCTGGTCTCTTACAGTAGTTTTTACCTTCCTTCAGTAAAGGATCATTAGTTCTCCAGAGTTTACCTTCCTTCAGCAAAGGATCTTTAGTTCTCCAAAGGGATCTATGCTAGTGTCAGTAGTTCCCAAACCTGATTAAACACAGATAGCATGAGGAAGATTATTTAAAAATATAGATTTGTTATCTGTACCCCTATCTCCTACTCTTCCTACCTACACACATACACATGTGCATGCACACATACACACAGCCCAAATTAGGAGGGAAGCAGAAGAATCAGAATTTTTTTTTTTTTTTTTTTTGAGACGGAGTTTCACTCTTGTTACCCAGGCTAGAGTGCAATGGCGTGATCTAGGCTCACCACAACCACTGCCTCCTGGGTTCAGGCAATTCTCCTGCCTCAGCCTCCTGAGTAGCTGGGATTACAGGCACGCACCACCATGCCCAGCTAATTTTTTGTATTTTTAGTAGAGACGGGGTTTCACCGTGTTGACCAGGATGGTTTCGATCTCTTGACCTCGTGATCCACCCACCTCCGCCTCCCAAAGTGCTGGGATTACAGGCGTGAGCCACCACGCCCGGCCCAAGAATCAGAATTTTTAAAGTTGCCCATATGATTACCAAGGAAACCATCCTCAGATAAACACTGGGTATTGGGGAAGTATTACAGTAGTGTTGTTGCATTGTTGTGTTTTGGAAAGAAAGCTGTGGCAGCACTGTGCAGAAGGGACTGGAAGTTGATTAAATGTTGCCAACATGTTTTCTTGCATACAACATCTTAAAAGGCATTAGTTACAGCTACTACTGCATGCACAGACAGTAGTTTCTGTCACAGTAACTTTATTTGTATTTTTATCTATCATTATCACCCATTACCTATCTATCAAATGATTGATAGCTGTGCTGACTCTACCTATAGTGACAGAGAAACTCAGAAATATTAATTGACTTTCATAAAATCACACAGTAACTCAGTAACATTAGCAAAGATCTGATTTTTTTGATTTTCTGTCTCCTTGTCTTGCATAGTTCTCCCTGAGCCAGTATACGGTCTAAAGATAGGTTATCATCATATCTTCTTTAAATAAATCTTTCCAGTGGCTTGTGGAATTAGCCAACACCTCATTTCCTCATTTTGAAAGTGTTCAGGCAATCAGATCTACTCTCAAGCCCATGCCTTCCAAATATGAAGAAGATTCAAATCTGAGAAGTGAATACATTTTATCTAAGCAGAGCCTGTCAGAACATTTTTAATAAAGACCTGGCCCAATTTCAGAGCTTTCTTTTCATTAGGGCAGGTCTGAAAGCAAAGGCCTTGAAAGTGGTTAGAAAAACATAGTGTAATCACTATGGTACCATTATCCTGTCCCTGGGTAATCATTAGGCATCAGCTTGCCAAAGTGAAGGGCGGCAAATTACTCATTTATTGTTACCTGAGCTGTGCAGAAGATTGAAACCTGGACTACTAATGATTTTTTTTCACCTTGTTTAGGAGATTCTGTAGAAAAGTTCACATGTAGCACACATGCTGGCTTGCTGGTGAAAGTGCTTTTAGACAAATATGAAAGAGAAGTAAAGCATCACCTTCCTTCAAAAATAAAGCTGAAAAGCTCCCATCATTTCATGAAAGCAGTTCTAAGGGAGAAATACTAAAAGTTGCCAAGATCTATAACCGAAGAGGAAACTAGTTAGTTGACTGTAAGTAGATTTTTATGTGCTCTAAAGAGATCAGACACTCTACATGTTGAATTTAATGCGAATCAATCTTAAGGCAAATATTTACCAATAGTTTGTAGGAAAATAAATCTGTTCAATAAAGGCTCCAAGTGTAGGTATTGTGAAACACAACTAAATGATTCCTAATCTTATTAAAGTTAAAAGTGTAAACACTTAACTTTGGGAACAGTAAAAGTCAGCCATTACTAAATTTGAATTGATACCTAAGATAGACATCTGAAGTAACCCTCTAAGCAGTTTCTAATTCTTAAGCCCAGAATGTAATTTTATACATCATGTAGGGAAACAAAATGGTATCTCCAAAGCAGATTTAGAATACCTATATGGCTGTTCTAGATGTAGTGAAATTTCTGACAATATGTATTATCAGTCTAGATTAGTAGAAAGACCCTAATCTAAAATGAAACACAACTTTTGAATTGGATCTGATTCTAAGGTGGAAAGGTGCTAAAAATAACTGATGTAGGTAAGGAGGGAGTTCTAGATAGTTTTCAACAGTTTTGTGAAGGCGAAATGTTACATTTAAAAGTAAAGATCTTCCTTCTTGCAAGTAATGCCTTTTGCTTCTATAAGAAATAGTACAGTGTCTGGAATGGGGATGTGAGATCAAAAAGCATTGATTTCTATTGCTGGGTTGGCTGGTGACTGCTTCTGTAGCCTGAGGCAATTTTCCTAGCCTATTTGTGACTAAATCTCAGCATCTACAAAATGAGGTTAGTAATCTTTTCTATTTGAAACCCAGCTAGTATTATTATTAGAGCTTTTGTTCATGTTATTAATGTTTATGATGCCTTTAGGGATTTTCAGATTTAAAAAAGAAAACCTTCTGTAAGCCCAAAGTGTTATTAATACTGTTTTCCACGTTACCCCAAAAGGGTATTGTGGAAGATGACAAATTAACATTTGCAATATTCCTTAGAAAGGACTGAAATAAACAGTGTCAGTGCCACTTAATGCACAGGTTCACCCTTGAAGAACCTGTAGAAAATCTACAAGTGATAGCTTTCTGATCCAACCTGATATTAGGCTCATCCCAGACTCTTAGTCACCTAAAGCATTTGCCAAATGATTATGAATCTTTATCTATTTTGCCATATAAACTCAGGGTTCCATTCTACCCACACCATCTAGAAAGGTGAAGTAATATCATGAAGTTACATTCGTTCAAAACTTAGATCTGGTTATTTGTAGATTGTATTCATTCCTTTTGTTTCACTGTTGATTCTTGAAATGTTCCTGATGCATTATAATTCAATTTTCTAACAGACTGGATTTTAATATGACAATATCCTTTGAGGTTTTAGATTATTTTTATCAGAGGCTTGCTTAATATTTGATGTCTTATAAGATGCTTGACATATTTTTATGGTGCCTGGCCTTGAATGGCTATTACAGTGTATATTACAGTCATAGGAAAACTTCAATTTACAGTATTTTACCTACTTATATCAATTCCACAGCTCTCTATTGTAACATTATCATTAAGGTTGCTGGCCCTTTGCTGCTGACAACATGATTAAATCCTATTACAATTACTCTTGTTATAAAATCTTCTCATACTTCCTGGCACTAAAAGTGCACAGGGCCATGCAGGTGGTAATATAACGAGGAGCAATGTACTCTGAACTGAAATGTTAGGAGAGCTTTATCCTAGAGAAGGAAAATAGATCCCCAAAGTAAGATATTACTGTATTACTCTACTCCCTGGGGATGGATTTTCTTTTGAAGTTTATTTTATAATACTAAAGAGGGTTTTGTTCTTACTTTGTTTCTCCCTCTAGGGGAGTAGAACAGAGGGATGTGATGTGGAAGAATTTTTGCCAAAGAGAGGCTTAGAAAAAGAGCTGATGATGACTAGAAAAATGACAAGCTGTTTTACGACAAAGAGGGGGAGAATCTAGTCAATGAAATAATGTCTCATATTTCAGACAAAATAATGGTACTTTTTACACCTGGGAATGATGAAATGTGAATTGGGATATTTTTTCCTCTAGTGGTAGATAAGGATTCAGCAGTCCTCACAACTAGAAGCAAGAACCTGTAACACAGGTGGCAGGAGAACAGGTGCTCACTTTATGAAACCCAACTTGTCTTAGAAACTATTTAACTTGACCTAATTAGTATCTTGGTCTAAGCATCCACATTTCAGGCAAGCAGCCAGGTCCCTGTGTGGTGTGTCTCTGAATGTGACCGTAAGAGGCAGTGCAGAGTGCTGGTTAAAGCCTCCAGTGTGGTGGCCAAACTATGTTAACTTCAGGCCTCTGTCACTTTTTTTGGTGCTTTTAAGTCGAATGCTCCTGCCTATGTTTTATTTTCTAATCTGTTTCCCCATCCTTGTAAGTTTGTTAGCAAGACTGAACTATTAATAGTTAGCATTTGTGAAACACTGAGAACAGTTTGTGGCCCACAGAAAATGTCATCTTATCTTAATGACAGTGGTGTACTGTACTATTAATGTATGTGTGTCCTGGAATTGGCATGCACATATATAAACTTTGATGGTACTAGGGGACATGCATACTTTTTTTCCCTACTCCCCTTATAAACATGCAAGTGTGAGAAAATTTGGCAAAAGATAAATGGGACATATACAAACATAACCAATTCAATGTAATAAAATTATATTTCATGTGGTAATAATAATGACAGATTTATATTAGACGAAGTCCTTTATGTGTATCATTTCACTGAATCCTCACAGTAACTCTATGACTAGGCACTATTATTTATTCTGTTTACCCCTGAGGGAAATAAAACACAGAGGTTAAATTCATACTGCTTATGTATGATGAACTGGGATTTGTTTATCTGACTGATATTTTTCTTTTTTTCTATTTATTTATTTATTTATTTATTTATTTTTTTAGAGATGGAGTCTTGCTCTGTAGCCCAGGCTGGAGTGCAGTGGTGCCATCTCAGCTCACTGCAACCTTGGCCTCCCAGGTTCTAGCAAATCTCCTGCCTCAGCCTCCCGAGTAGCTGGGACTACAGGAGCACACTGCTATGCCTGGCTAATTTTTTGTATTTTAGTAGAGACAGGGTTTCACCATGTCACCCAGGCTGGTCTCAAACTCCTCAGCTCAGGCAACCCACCCACCTTGGCCTCCCACAGTGCTAGGGTTACAGGTGTGAGCCACCACGCCTGACCTATCTTTTATTTTTTTGACTGACATTTTTCTATTTATCTTTCTCCTTCCTATATAAATATACCTTATGTTTGCAATGCTCTATACATTCATGGTTTAGTCCACAGTTAACAATTTTTATTCATGTCTATCCATATATTTTTTCTCACAACCAGAACTAGAAATTTACAATTAAATAAAAATTAATTTATAGATATATAACTCTATATTCTATACTATTATAGCTACCTTTTATATTTGCATGTGTATTTATTTGTATAAAGGTACATACCAAGTGTCTATTTTTTTGGAGTTCAACATGCATGTTTTGTCTATCCTCCTAAATGCAAGTAAAATACCAAGGTGAGGGTGGTACAGGGGTGTGATCTGTTCCGGGTATAAGTTGCAAAGAGGCACACAGTTATGGAGAATTTAAAAGTAATAATAAAGTCCAAATGTCAACTTAATTTTTCTTATCACCATGCAATTCTAAATTGTGTTGATGACATAGCATCCTCCCCTCTAGAACGTTTCCTCTAGTCCTCTCCCACCTTCCTCCCCTTCGGTGGGTCCCTGCATATCCTCGGGGACAGGAAAGTAAAGTGTGATACACAGGAAAGAGCATATTTTCAGTAATAAAAATACCTATTAACCATCTATTAGTAAGGTATTTGCTTAGCATGTAGATACTTCTAATATCTGCTCTTAGGATACTTTCACTGCAGAGAGAAAAACAAAACATTTATGAACCAAACATATAAACCCAGAAACAAAGACAAATAACAGACACAAAATCATCATTGCTCAATCCATCCCTTAGAATCCAGAAAAGCCCAGAAGCATATATCCGCTTCATTTTTTTCCTGGTGTTTGGCAGGGGAGTAGGTAGTTTTTTGGTGATAAGAGAAGAATAGAACAAGTAGTTAAGGATAAACCCTTTCCCATTTAACTGTTCATTCTTTTCTTCTCCCCAAGGTGGTGTATGATGTATAGAAAGGAATAAGAATTCAGAACAGTGTGACTAAATCACACTTGTTAAAGTTAGAAAAGCCCTGAATAGGGCAATTTTACTGACTTCACAGAGGGAAAAAAAGCATAAGAACCTTTTCATGAGGGGCAAAAGGTGTTGCAACTTCCACCTGAGCTTACAATTACTGTTTATTTACCTGCCTAATACCATTATTATCATCAAACTTTATTGATAAGGCCATTCCATGGGAAAACTATAAAATATGAAGAGCTTTTCTTTGGCTTATCCTTCTTTCAGAAGACTTTTACAGCCCCACCTTATTATATCCTGCTGCACCTTAGTTACCACCACCATCACCATCATCTTCAATGCCTTTTTCACCATATATAAGATTTTCAGGGCTTTGGCATTAAGTCATGTTCCCAATCTTTTCCGCTTCCTTTCTCCCATCAGCATTTTCCCCTTTAATTTCCCATCTCCTCAAACTCCTACTACTGTGTCAAAATGGCTGGTGATCAGTCAGATCAATAGATCAGATAAGCCCATTCCTGAAGATGGGTTGGCTGGTTATTTTTATAAAAGCAAATTAGATGTTTTCTCTGTGCTTTCAGGCAGAGAACTGAGGATCTAGACCCAGAATTTTTAGAAGTACCCCTAAAATAAAGTCAGGATTAAACATAATACGCAGCAAATGCTACTGTTACTCAGTTTGCTCCTAGGAGTGGAACTGAATTGTCAGTTTTAGAGAGTGAAAATAAAGCAAGGCCTATCCATGAGTTTGAGATGAGGTAATTCCACAATGAAAAACAGGTTCTACAGATTTAAGCAGCAAATAACTGCTTGAAGGCAAAAGGGGCTAGGCATGGTGGCTCACACTATAATTTCAGCACTTTGGGAGGCTGAGGCACGTGGATCACTTGAGCCCAGGGGTTTGAGACCAGCCTGGGCAACATGGCAAAACCCCATCTTAACCACAACAACAACAAACACAAAAATTAGCTGGCCATGGTGGCATGCACCTCTAGACCCAGCTACTTGTGAGGCTGAGGAGGGAGGATTGTTTGAGTCTGAAATGTGGAAGCTACAGTGAGCCATGATGGTGCCACTTCACTCCAGCCTGAACAACAGAGTGAGACTCTTTCTCTAAATAAGTAAATATATAAAGCCCCAAAGTGAGAATAATCCAGAAGGAAGCCTTCCTCTTAAAGGTTAATTAAAAGGATAGCATCTCTTCCCTGCTGAATCCTTTATAACTCCATGGAAACAGTGAAAAGAACAATGATAAATGGAGAATGGTATATACCCACCCCACCTCTGACCATTCATTCACCTGAATGTCAGGAAAAGGCCTCATTATGTTCCTTGGATCCTATTAGAAATCAGGAGAGTCTAATATATTACATTGCATTTTTCCTACCTGAACATATTTGATGTAGTTTGATTGTTTGTCCTCACCCAAATCTCACGTTGAATTGTAATCCCCAGTGTTGAAGATGGGCCCTGGTGGGAGGTGTTTGGATGATTGGGGAGGATCCTTCATGAATGGCTTGGGCCACCCCCTTGGTGATAAGTGAGCTCTTGCTTCAAGTTCACATGAGACTGGTTTTTTAAAAGTGTGTGGCACCTCCCCACTCCACACACTTTGTCTTGTTCCTGCTTTCACCATATGATGCACCTGATTCTCCTCCTAGGTTCTGCTATGATTCTTAGTTTCCTGAGTCCTCCACAGAAGCTGAGCAGATATTGGTACCATGCTGCTGATCCATGATCCAATTGAGCGTATTTTATTTATAAATTACCCAATCTCAGATATTTCTTTATAGGAATGCAAGAATGGCCTAATAAAATATTCAAACACCAATCTTTTGCTGAAACCTTTTTAAGTGATTTAATCTTTAGCTGGATTAAGATATATTTCTTTTGTTTTTTCTTTCTTCAACTTTTAAGTTCCAGAGTACATGTGCAGCATGTGCAGGTTTGTTTCATAAGTAATGTGTGCAATGATGGTTTGCCACATAGATCAACTCATCACCTAGGTATTAAGCCCAGCATCAATTAGCTATTGTTCCTGATGCTCTTCCTCCCCCCACCCTGCCCTCCGACAGGTTTCAGTATGTGTTGTTCCCCCCATATGTCCATGTGTTTTAAATGTTCATCTCCCACTTATAAGTAAGAGCATGTGGTATTTGGTTTTCTGTTCCTGTGCTCATTGGCTGGGAATAAAGGCTTCCAGCTCTATCCATGTCCCCGCAGAGGACATGATCTTTTTCCTTTGTATGTCTGCATAGTATTCTATGGTGTATATGTACCACATTTTCTTTATCCAGTTTATCACTGATGGGCATTTGGGTTGATTCCATGTCTTTGCTATTGTGAATACTGCTTCAATGAATATATGCATGCATGCATCTTTATAATCGAATGATTTATATTCCTTTGAGTATATATTCAGTAATGTGATTGCTGAGCCAAAAGGTATTTCTACCTCTAGATCTTTGAGGAATCACCACACTGTTTTCCACAATGGTTGAACTAATTTACATTCCTACCAACAGTGTAAAAGTGTTGCTTTTTCTCTACAACCTCACCAGCATCTGGCATTTCTTGACCTTTTAATAATCACCATTCTGACTGGTGTGAGATGGTATCTCATTACCTCATTGTGGTTTAGTTTCCTGTTTTTTTTTTTTTTTT
>NW_016107419.1:4342401-4360921 GCF_001604975.1 Cebus imitator
GTTTCATCATGTTGGCCAGGTTGGTCTCAAAATTTTGACCTCAAGTGATTTGCCCACCTTGGCATCCCAAAGTCCTGGGATTACAGGCATCAACCACTGATGCCCAGACCTCATTGTGGTTTTGATTTTCATTTCTCTAATGATCATTGATGTTGAGCTTTTTCATATGATTTTTGGCTCCCGGAATGCCTTCTTTTGAGAAGTGTCTGTTCATATCCTTTGTCCAGTTTTTAATGAGGCTGTTTTTCCTTGTAAATTTGTTTAAGTTCCTTGTAGCCTATAAGTATTAGGCCTTTGTCAGATGGATAGATTGCAAAAATTGTCTCCTATTCTGTAGGTTGTCTGTTCACTCTGATGATAGCTCCTTTTGCTGTGCAGAAGCTCTTTAATTAGATCCCATTTGCCAATTTTTGTTTTTGTTGCAATTGCTTTTTCATTTTTGTCATGAAATCTTTGCCCATGCCTATATCCTGAATAGTATTGCCTAGATTATCTTCCAAGTTTTCACAGTTTTTGGTTTTACATTTAAGTCTTCAATTCATGTTGAGTTAACTTTTGAATAATGTATAAGGAAGGGGTCCAGTTTTAATTTTCTGCATATGTCTAGCCAGTTCTCCCAGCACCATTTATTAAATAAGGAATCCTTTCCCCATTGCCGATTTTTGTCAGGTTTGTCAAAGATCAATAGTTGTAGGTGTGCAGTCTTATTTCTGATTTCTGTATTTCATTCCATTGGTCTATGTGTCTGTTTTTGTACTGGTAACATTGATGTTTTGATTATTGTAGCATTATAGTATAGTTCGAAGTCAGGTAGCTTTGTTCTTTTTGCTTAGGATTGTCTTGGCTATGTGGGCTCCTTTTTGGTTCTATGTGAATTTTAAAATAGTTTTTTCTAAATCTGTGAAAATGTTAATGGTAGTTTAATGGCAATAGCACTGAATCTATAAATTACTTTGAGCAGTATGGCCAATCTTTCTATCCACGAACATGGAAATTTTTCCATTTGTTTCAGTCCTTGCTGATTTCCTTGAGCAGTGGTTTGCAGTTCTCCTAGAAGAGATCCTTCTGTTCCCTTGCTAGCTGTTTTCCTAGGTATGTTATTCTCTTTGTAGCAATTGTGAATGGGAGTTCATTCATGACTTGGCTGTCTGCTTGCCTGTCGTTGGTAGGAAGGAATGCTAGCAATTTTTGCATATTGGTTTTGTATCCTGAGACTTTGCTGAATTTGCTTATCAGTTTAAGAAGCTTTTGGGTTGAGACAATGGGATTTTCTAGACATGGGATCATGGCATCTGCAAACAACGTTGAACAGGAGTGGTGAGAGAGGACATTTACAACCTGTGTTGGTTTTCAAGAGGAATGCTTCTAGCTTTTGCCCATTCAGTATGGTATTGGTTGTGGGTTTGTCATAAATGGCTTATTATTTTGAGGTATGTTCCATCAATACCTAGTTTGTTGAGAGTTTTTATTTTTTTATTTTCATTTTTTTAGAGATGGGGTTTTGCCTGGTTGGTTAGGCTGGTTTTGAACTCCTGACCTCAGGTGATCCACTCGCCTCTGCCTCCTAAAGTGCTGGGATCATAGGCATGAGCCACTGCGCCCAGCTGTTAAGAGTTTTTAACATGAAGAGATGTTGAATTTTATCAAAGGCCTTTTCTGCATCTATTGAAATAATCATGTGGCTTTTGTCTTTAGTTCCGTTTATGTGATGAATTACATTTATTGATTTGTCTATGTTGAACCAACCTTGCATCTGGGGATGAAGCTAACTTGACTGAGGTAGGTAAGTTTTTTGATGTGCTACTGCATTTGGTTTGCAGTATTATATTAAGGATTTTAAGATGCATTTCTTAAACACAGGTTAGGGAAGTAAAGGATTATTTTTGGTGGGGTTCTCCAATTTGTAGCATTAAGCTTCTGTTTATTCTGCTTGCTATATTTGACTTACTCTCATAATAAAAGATTACAAAGGACAAAGTGGCCAACACAATGAAACCTTATCAATTCATCTTTCTATCAACTCTATATTTCTTTCTGTATGCTGTTGTTTATTTTTGCCTAGTTCAACTTTCTTTTTGTTCTTGCCTTTTCTTGCCTTTCTTGTCTGCTTTTTTTTTTTTTAACTCTATATTTGACTATAGTTTTCTTGGTTACAGCACTCCACTGTAAAAACACTGCTTTTTACGTATTTTGAAAGAGTGAAAATATATTTTAATTCAGATCATAAACAGCCTTGACTGATAGACTAAAAAATGTCCAGGAGAGGCCACTGAAGGCATTTGAACTGGGAAAGAATTGATGAAAAAATACTGCTGGATCCTGGTGTAATAATGGGCTGCAAGATGTAGAAATAGGTATTCATTTTGAAAGTAAAAACTAACATAGATGATATGGCAAAAAAAAAAAAAACACTCAAAAAAACAGAAAACATTCATCTTTAACACTAAGAGACTGACTCTAACTGGATCAGCCATGTACCCATTACATTGTTTCAGATCCCAGAGGCGTGAAAAGAGGCATCAGTAGCAAAATGGAGCTACCGTCACACCATTGCCAAAAACTTACATGTGAAAGCTTAACCACCTTTGGAGATTTTTATCATCATTCCTACCAAATTTTAGGTAAAAAAGAATGTATTTGTAATTTGCAGTCCCTTTGAGATTAAGTAACAAGTGAAGCTGATTTATTTTAAAGCTGTTTATCTCTGAATTATTTTCCTAAACATGTATATATAAAACAATTATATACATTTCAAATATAGACATACATAAAAACAATGGTAATATATGTTTTCCTATTTTCTCAGTGTTGTTTTCTCTTAGTTCATCAGAACTATTAAGTTAAGCTGTTATTTGGCATCATTTGTTTTTGCTTTATATGAAATCTTACATCTTGTAAAGAAAATAATAGAAGAGAAAAGAAAAATATTTATATAACCTTTTATATTTACCCACATATTTACCATTTCCAGTGTTCTTTATTTCTTCCTGCAGATTCAACTACTGTTTGGTGTCATTTCCTTTCAGTGGGAAAGACTACCTTTAATATTTATTCTAAAGAAGATACACTAGAAATAAATTCTTCCAGTCTTTATCAGATATTTCTTAATGTAACTAATATTTTGCCTTCCGTTTTGAAGCATAATCTTTGTACATAGAATTTTTATGTTTTAACAGCATTATTGTGATTATAATGTACATACTGTATAATTCACCCATTTAAAGTGTACGTTTCAATGACAGTATAGTCAGAGTTGTGCAGCAATTGCAATTAATTTTAGAACATTTTTAGATACAGAATTCTTGGTTGAAAGTCATTTTTTATTTCTTTCAACACTTTTATTATGCTATTCCATTACCTTCTGGCTTCTATTATTTCTATAAGTCAGCCATTAGTCATATTATTTTCTTGTATTTCATGAATTTTTTTTTTGCTCATTTCAAAATAATTCTGTGTTTATTTGGCTTTCTGTAATTGACTCCGACATGCCTAGGTGCAGATCTCTTTGTCTTTGTCCTTTCGGGGAGTTTTGGGCTTCTTGAATCTGTAGACTAACCTTTTTCATCAAATGGGGGGTTTTTGGTCATCATTTCTTCTTTTCTTTCTCTACTCTTTTGGGCTCTCATTACATGTATGTTGGTATGCTTGATGTTCTCCCAGGTATTGCTGAGGCTCTGGCTATTTTTCTTGAATCTTTTTCAAGATTCTGATCTTCAAAATAGGTCTTTTCTGTTCATGTATCTTCACGTTTACTGATTCTTCTGCCATCTGAAATCTGCTGTCAATCCCCTTTAGTAAATATTTTAATTATTATTAAGTAAATAATTATTAAGTAAATATTTTAATTATTATTTAGTAAATATTTGATTATTTTGATTATCATATTTTTTAACTCTAGAATTTCCACTTATATCTTTTTTATAGTTTGTTTATTTACTGAGATTCCTGATTTGTCATTGTAATTATATTTTTTAACCATTTACATTTATACTATATGTGCATAGTTTCCTTCAATTTTTGAATATATTTATAATAGCTGCTTTGAAGTTTTTTATCTAATAAAACCAAAATATAAGCCTATTCAAAGTTTCTATTTACTGCTTTTCCCTCAAAATATTTCTAATTTTCCTATTTATTCAAGTGTTTTACTTTTGTTAAACATATTTTAAATGATATTCTGTAGCAACTCTAAATTCTGTTTTTTTTCTGACTTACCCAGTTAGGAGTTTTATTCTCCTCCCACCCCCACACACTTTTCTCTCTTTTATCTTTCTTTTCTTCTTCCTTTCTCTTTCTTTCTATAATTGATTGGACTTATTTGTAGAAGCTCTCTCCTCTGCAATGTGCAACCACTAATGTTTCTGTTAATTTTTTTAAAATTCTTATATTTTTACCTTTTAGTTTGGCTTCCTAGTATCACCTGCATAACTTAGTGGTCAGCCAACGACTGGTCAACGATTGTGCTCAAACACCTTGAGCCTATAAAACCTACTTTCTACCAATGGATCTGTGTGTGATTTGAAGAAGGTATCCAAAGTTTATATAGTTTCCATATTTACCCAGATTTTATTTTTCTGACAGTCTTTTGAGTCACTCTGTGTGTGCACACAGTCCTTAGTCAGTTGGAGATGTATGGAGAACTTATAGAGCCCTCTATGACTTTCTCACTTTGAGGATCTCCCTATTACATTTCTGGCTGGTCTGCAAGCCTGCCACTCATCTCAACCAGGACTGCAACCTTAGATTAGAAAAGCTGCAATCCTGCTTCACTCATTTCTTGAGTTCACTGCTTTTACTGAAAACATTGCCAGACATGGGCTTTTGATTCAGCTCCAAAGCAAGTCCACCCTTTCTGGCAGCAAATCTGCTGGTTCTCACAGCCAACTCTACCCTGTTCTAACTACTGTGCCAATCAAGCTGGGCATAGAAGAAATGGAGGCAGCCCTAGGCAAGAAGGCCATCGCCTCCTATTTTTACCTGAAATTAGAGCAGCTTTTCATAAATAAATAGTTCTTTCTTTGTTGTTTGCCTTTGTTTAATTTCTAGAGCCCTGAAATGCTTGGGGCTTTTCTTTGACAATTTTGTCCAGTTTTGTAGCTGGCTTTTGAGCATAGAATATTCTGACTTCTTCCCTCAACCATGGTCCAAAGTCCTACCTACCAATCCTTCATTGCTTATTCTATGGTGGCCTCTTTTTCTGCCATTTAGTTGTGTTCTGGGAACAGTTTTGACCAACAATGCCTGACTAATGAGGTGTAAGAGATAGAGTTGAAACTATCTCAAATAAAAAAAAAAAAAANAAAAAAAAAAAAAACAAGAGAATCATGCCAAATTTGAAAATGTAAATTTTACAGCTGTTTACGCATCTTACTAGTTGTGTAGGACTAATAAATGGCCTAGAAAGAAGGATAAAGCTTAGAAAGCAGTCAGCATGTTACTAATTGGGATTCACAATACATTTATTATGAAAGGCATCATAACATGGCAACCTACGCAGTTCTTTGTCACCTCATTCAATCTCTTGGCCTTAAATATTATCTACATGTTAATGACTCCCAAATTTATATCATCAATCCACACCTCTCTCCTATACTTCAGACTCACATATCTCACAGCCAAGTTTGATATCTGCACTTAAGTGTGTAATAGACATTTCACACTCACTATGTCCAAGGCTGAAGTTATCTTGCCACCAACTTCTCTTCTTTTAGCCCTGTCTATCTTTGATGATGGCAGCTCCATTTTTTTAGCACTAATTCTAAAAATGGTATAGTCTTCATTGACTTCTCTCTTTTCACACCCCACAACCAATCCACAAAGGTGTGTCGTTCAAAATATAACAAAGTTTCAAGGTACAAACAAAATTCAACCACTTTCTTTATCTTTACTGATATATCACCATAAATCCACTATCATGTCTTACCCAGAGATGATAAACTCACTATCATATCTCACCTGGATTCTCACTGTGATATTCTTCTAACTGGTTTGCTTCTACCTTTATTCTCCTACATTCTATCATAGCAGCCAGAGTAAAGTTGTTAAAGCTTAAGTCATATATCAAAAACTCTCTTGTGCTCAAAATCCTACAATGGCTTCCCATTTCACACAGAGTATAAGCCAAGGTCTTTGTAGCAGCCGATAAGGCCCTTCATGAACTTGTCCCATGATATCTTTGACCTCCTGTTATTCTATTTACTCTAGCAGTAGGTCCACACCAGCCATACTGACCTCCTGTTATTCATCAAAAATGTCAGGTTTGCAATTGTCTTAGGGCCCTTGCCATGTCTTTTCCTTCTGCTTCAAATGCTTTTCCCACAGATACATGCATTTTTCATTCTTCATCCCCTTCAAGTCTGAGTAATAATTAATTTCTCAAGGAGGCTTATTCTAACCACGACTAACGTCCCTTCTATGTACTCACTATTTTGCACTTAACATCTTATTTATACCATATAATATATTTGTTTATTATGTTTATTATTTACTATCTCTTTCCTCCAGGATGAAAGATTCATGAAGATAAGGATTTTTGTCTGCTTGTTCATGAATACATTTCAAGCACCAAGAACAATGCCTGACACAAACCAGTAAATGAATATTTGGTGAGTGAATAAATGTTTTCTTTAGCTTTTAAGACTAGACCAACAGCTGGTCTTAAAACTAGCTAGTAACCAAGTAGTAACTCCACCAGAAGAAGTATAATATAACAAGTATAACACTAAAAATTGCTTTCAAAGAAATGTATTTCATCATGGGTACTAGTGGTGAAAAGCAGTACAGTATGCTAGGGGACATGATAATGTAATGGTATTGGATACGTTACTTTTAAGTGTTTGTAAGAAAGCTGCAATGATTAATGGTCTTTTACCTTACTGCAGAAGGAAACATGGCAGAAACTCATACTGTCTCTTTCTTGGTTTACTACTGGACCCAATTTCTCAGCCCCTTGTATCTTTGATAGGGACATGAGGGTAATTTGGATAATGTTGGTTGAAAGGATGTGATCCACTTTTCTGGCTAACTTCTTAAATTTCTCTTGTGATTTTGTTTCCTTCCCTTGTCCCTTGGTTGTATGGAGAGGATGCAGTGGAGGATTCAGAGGTCATAGAAGATGGTGGAGTCTCTAGATAGAAGGAAGCTGGGCCTCTAAATCACAAGATGGAAGACCACTCACCAAACACCTTATTAGACAATGACATGAATGAGAACTAAAACCTTTATAGCTGTAACTCACTGATAGTTGGGGTTGATTGTTATGATAGCTAGTTTACCTAGTCCAATAGAGCCAATTCCTAAGATGATCTCAGAAAGGTAGGATGAAGCCTTGAATATGCACAGTGGTGAAAATGACATATATTGGGTAGCAAGGAAAATTTAAATCTTTGGCAAAGTGGAATTGTCATCTCTAAAAACTGTTCTTTTAACTAAAATACTCCAATATATTAGCAATTATTCTTTGAACTAAATAGATTGGTACTTTTTGGACCTGAGATGTGAAACTCTGCCCTAAGTTAGGATTCATCTTTAAATTCAAATAGCAGTGTCAATAGGAAAGCAAGTTGGCTGTTTGTGCTTGGCACCACATGGCTGCAGTTACATCGCTCAGTACTAAACATGCTGGCTGTGTCAGAGTTGAGTACTGTCATTCTGATGAAGTGGGGAGTGTGTTGCCCTGGTAGGAAGCCTTTTAAATTGAATGACAAGATTTTTCTTATTTGTTACATCCCCAGGCCATTGTCAAATCATATAATGCCGGCCCAGGAAAGTAATTACAGAACTGTTGTGAGGCTGTTAGCAGCTGCTTTTCATTTTTCCCCATTGTGACTGGGATGTGGTGGAGAAAAATTGGGATAACTAAGAACCACAACATAAACGCCACCCAATCTGCTGGCCAATCACATGTGGCACTCACTTTCGACCAAAGGGAAAAGAGCAGGCCCCTGAAAGGTCATTAGATGTAAGAGCTGAATATAATGAAGAATCTACAGCAAACTATCACAGACCAAGTTGTGAGGATAGGTGGATTCCATTTCCATTTATAAAAGCATTATAAAAATCATTGGCCACAAAGTCTAATTTCTAAAAATAAAATTCTGTGTTGATCTTATTAAGAAATCTCTTCCTCCTAGCTGCTACTTTTCTTTTTAGCACTTTCCTTATTTTTTTGCGTAAGAACTACAATGAACCTTTGGCTAACAACACATTACTCAAAGTTTCCAACAATAAATTTAGATTCTTATTTAAAAGCAACTGCTAGGATATATGAAGGAGAAATTAACATTATTTACCATGTTTAAATCTTACCATCTTACCTTAATTTGATTCTTTGTAATAAGAACCTCATAAGCTGTCCAGTACTTATTTTCAAAGTTAATTTATTTCCTAAAACTCCAGTTAGTGAAGAACGGCAGACATTTGATTAGCTGATTTAAAGTAAATACAGGTATGTATTGTTTTAAAGGTATAACTGCTCAATGTTTAATGGAAACTTCTTGAAATTCCTAACACTACTAAATACTGTGTTTCCAATCAGGTGACAATATAATCATGATGAACTTTAAGTGATTACTCATTGTTCATTTCCTTTGAATGAAAATTGTTTAACTGTAAGCTAGCAAGTTATTATGTACACATATAATCCATTCTTGTTCTGAAAGCCATTGCTTTCCTTTCCTCGGCTACTGAGATACAGCAAATATATTTGCATGTCTTTTAAACATTGCATCAGGCAGTTGCTTCCCTATATGTTAGGCAATATCCCTCAGAATTGGAACTCTTTTTTAAAAAAAAATTATTTGCAAATTATGAAAGCGGTCAGATGCTTGAGATCCAGCAACATCCCAAATGAAAAAAATTAGAATTTGTGGTTAAGATAAGAGTGAGATTCAAAACCTGTCGGTACATATCACCAAGTAGAAATAAATTATGGCTTGTCAAAAATGACAGATTTCAGCAAGGTGCTTCCTTTTCACTTCGAGTAAGACCTTTTTCCACCTAGCAATTAACTTTATTCCCATTAATATTCAACAGCATTGACAAGGCTGACAGAGTAAAACTGAGTTTTATAAAACTAAAGACAGATTGATGGAGACTCATTACTTTGTCTAATAATTTCATCATTATATGTTAGATCTTAATAAATAAAGAACAAAGCTGTTGACTGTAGCATTGATTTGTTGTGCCAGGTAAAGGACTCAGATTTTCTGTGTATATTTTCTTTTTGTGATTCATAAATTTATTTTTGAAAATAAACAGTAATTTTGCCTAAAGGGTTGCAGAGGTGACAAAATAATACATTCACACTGTACCATAATACCCTTAGTATTGGCATCTGTTTCTTTAGATATTTCTTCACAAGCTGTAAATAATAATTATGCCACATAGTTATATAAAATGAGCAACTGCACCTAAATGACCCTTTGATTATAGATTGAGAAAGCCTCAGAACAAGTATTTTCTTGTGGTTTGGTAGAAAAAGAGCAAAGGATTAACTAACAACCTAAAGAAACATAAAAACCAAACATTTTGGTCTTTCCTTTTTTATGATATAAAAAGAAAGATAACAGAGCAGGTTTCACAAAACTTCAAGACATGTCAAAGATGATGTTACTTGGAGATACAACATCTACTGTTTTTGTATTTGTCATATTTCCCACATTTGATCTTAGCCAAAGAGCCGAGAAGTGATTATTTGTCATATTTCCTTAAAAATTAAAAATGAAACATTGTACTTTTCAAGGATTATGGACACAGTTGTTGTTGTTTTTCTTTTCAAACAGGACACTTTGGCTGATTTCAGCTTTGCTTTGTCTTCTAGAACTGTGAGAAAAGAATTCTCACTGTTGGTGAGAAAGATGTAATATTTGCCTAACAAAATCAACTTTTTTTTTCTTGAATTCTCTAAGTTGTTCTTTCCCTCTGCCACGAAAAATGACTCCTCACAGGTGAAAGTCTGCCATTTTTTCTTAAAGAGTTATTTTTCCATTAACATTATATAGCTCAGCAAATATTTTTTGGCCGATAGCAATAATAGTGATTTTTTGATGTATTATTGACATGAAATTTTGCCACTTGCATTTATTTTCCATGCTATGACAACAAACTGTTCTGTGGTAGAAATGACACAATTTTAGCCTTCATCAAATTCATAGTTTCTGCAAAATCCTTATTTTTCATAAGCGAAAATTCATGTAGTAAAAATGGAGTCATTTCATGCAGTTCCAGCTTTGACCCTGAGCTCATACACTGAGAAGCTCTCCTCTTTACTCCTCTATTTTTGTCGGTATTAAAGTCTGCAGATATGTATGTCACACCTGAACACCCTGAGTACGGAATGTGTAATTATAATAAAAGCTTTGGATTTGATTTCCCTGGCCTTTCAGTTTCTTCTTTTAACTACTTCTCTGATGCTCCACATCCCCTTCAATCATTAAATCCTGTTAGCTCTGATCTCCTTTTTTCACACCAGTTGCTTTTCTGATTTGAGCTTTATTTGATTCCACTCCCCCCTCTCAAACTTCACTTCAAATTATCAATGCTAGTGTATTCCTTCCTTACTGTCTTGTTTTCTTGTTGATTATTCTATTTTTGAATCAATTTATGAACTTACTCTTCATGAATGAAGACTTCTTAGAAAGAAGAGCAGTTATTTGAAGAATTGAAGTCAAACAAATATTTAATGAGAACTTACTATATATTAACATTGTGGGAGAATACAGATACCTGATGTATTAACACTGCCATTGATAATAACTAATGCTCATATAATATTAACTATGAATCAGGCATTGATCTGTGTGCTTTACAAATGTTAATGTACTTGGCCCTCCCAATATGCCCTATGTTTTAATATGCAGGTTTTATTATTATACAAGTAAGAAAGGCCATACGATCAGAAGATTGCTGCCATTGAAAAGACACTTTGTTACTCACAGTTCTCAAGAGAGAATATGCCATGCCATGGAGGGCCACATAGGGAAGCACCAGGGTTAGTCAAGGGGCAAACAGAATGGGAGAAAAATGTGGGCAAGAGACTTTAATGAGGTTCCATTGGGAAGAAACAAGTGAGGCAAGGTAAGCGGGACAAGGATTAGTTTGAATAATTTCAACAGGCTCTGGGGTGCAGTGGCTGTCTAGAGTTGCCTGATACCTGGTCCTGGTATGATTAGGGCAGGGGAACATTGGTCCAGAGTGAAGATCTTGATAGAGGAGGTGGGAATGGGTGTGGGATTTGGACTGGTTAGCTTGCATATGACAGTCGTGCTCATAGGCAAGTTGTTTACCATCTCTGGGAATTGGCTAGCTCTAGGAGAGAAGACTCCTAGAATCAGTAAGATCCCAAATAACAAAACATCACAATAAAAAGACATACTATATCTTAGAGATAGGGTACTATTATTGTCTCCACTTTATAAAGTGGCAGATTAAGGCAAAGAGTTAAATGACTTTCCCAAAGCCACATAGCTATTAGGGGTTTGAGCCAGATTCAGAAGTAACAGGTCTGGCTCCAGAGTTCATATTCTTAGTTCCATGTCATGTTGCTTCACTAAGGAACTTGGCTTTTCATAGGGGAAGTAAAAATATGCAATATATATGTGATATCATTTAAGTGCTGTAAGAAAAGTAAAAGGGGGCTTCAGAATTCAGAGGTGGGAGAGACATCAATCAGATTGAAAATCAGGCAAAAATTCAGGAAAGAAGCCATAATTGAGTGTGTATTTAAAGGATGCCAGAGATTCCCACAGAAAGGCAGAAGTCATTCCAGGCAAAGGGAATTGCTTAAACAAAGTTGTAAAGACTTGAAATCAGTAAATGTGATTAAATTGCTGCACACTACCCATATAGCCTAATGACGTACACAAATCTCAAAGGAAATGATATTGAGAAAGTTATTTAAAATCAGGTTTAAGAAAGTCATGAATAAAATGATAACAACTTTGAGCTTATGTATATTACAGGTCTTTGAGCAGGAAGGGTTACATGACCACATGTGTATTTCAGGGGTTAACCTGAATTTAGTGGAAGAAGAAATTTAGTGGAAAGAGCAGAAGCAGAAGGTGAAAACGTCAATTAGGATGTTACAGAAATAAGTTATTGAAATAACTCAAATTAAGGATAATATCAAGGAGTATTAAGAGCTTATTTCCAAAACCATTGTAGAGATAGAATTAAAAGTATTCTATATTGAAACTCTGTCATATAAACCAATGATTCAAGGAATTGGAAATTTTACCACACAGAAGAGAAAATAAAGGGATAGACTCTCCTGGGTGCTGAGCTAGGCCAGACCTCAGAGAATAAAACATGGGCAGAGCTCATGAATGCTTGTACTCCATCAGTTCAGTTCAGAAGCTGATAATAATTAGTGCAAAGAAGCTTCAGCTCCACTATGGTTCAGCATGGCACTGTTATCAGAATAAAAAAAGAGTAATTTATAACAAAATAATATGTATTTCAATATGTAAATGCTCAGACAAAGCTATCTCAGGAGAATTGATGATACAGACAGATGCTTGCACATATTTATAATGAATACATCTGGATTTAAGAGAGTTAACATCAATATCCCTCAAGACAAAAGTCCACGAAGATGAAAGAGTAGATATCTAGGTGGTCACTAAATAAAAATAAGTCCTAACATAATAGAATTGTTTGTCTATAAGAAAAAAAAAGAAATAATCTTAATTAAAATAAGGACAACATGCCAAGACAAATTACAGACTTTGGAAACAGAGAAAATGATGAAGTACGATATTAGCACAAATGAGTTAGGCCTTATTTATAAGTGCAGTGTCAAAATAATTCCCAATATTATGATGAGATAGTGACAAAGTATCTCTGAAAACATATCTCCTGCCTTAAAATTCCTCCACATATTGAGGCTCACAATCAGTCTCTGGCACTTAGAAAGAACCAGGAGACCATATTTTTTGATAATCTACATGGGAGGGAGGTTGTATTGCAAAAATAAGTAGTAATACAAGAAACCACAGGAACATTGTGACAGAGATGGAATTTATGTCAATACCGGGAAAAAAGGCAACTCTGAAAATGAATAATTTCTATATATAACTTATATAATCTAGATTTCTCATTATTGTTATCCATAAAAACTTAAAAGTATATGTAATGGCAAGAATATGAAATATAAAAATAAATCTTCATTAATAAAATTCAATTAGATCCCAGCACCTTGTATATCCCCACTAATTTAATAATATTATTTCTAAGTCTATTAAGAGTCTTAGGTTTCCTTTATTATCTGTCTGCATGTGGCAGCTATATGTGCAAACTAGCACTGGTATGTTATATCGGTGGCTCAATTATAATGAGGGGCATTGTTTTGGTAATGTGATTTTCTAAAATGGTAAACAAGTCTCAGAAAACACAGTGCAATACTCCTTTGATTTAAACAGTATTGCATTGCTGAAAGTTTTAGTTTATACCCATGAAGAAAAAAATTTTGTTGTTATTTAAATTATTTTTTAGACTCTCAGATAACTGCAACCTTTCCCCCCCTACATGAATGTTGATAGAATATTTGAAAATCATGTAGCATAATTATCTATTGGGTAAAACTATCACATTCATCACAGGATACCTAGCATCTCTGTCCAGATCTACCTTCTAAATAACAGGATCATCCTGCAATTCGTATGACAAATAAAAATGATCACATATTTTAAAAATTATTTGTGTAAAAAAAACTACTACTTTAGGTATTGGTGCTCAATACAAGGGAAATCCCTGTCATATGACATGACCAAGAATATGCTAAAATGTTTTAGCAGAGAAATGATAGAAAGATTTCAAGTATTGGGTGACTGGATGGACTAGCTCAAAGTTGAAAAACCAAATGCCTCCAGGCATAAGGCAGGTATAAGGCTGGGCCAAGAGGAAGACAATAGAGAGTTATGTGGTCTGCGACCAGTTGTCCCAGCACCACTTGTTGAAAGATTATTTTTTCTTCATTGAATTGTCTTGGCACCTTGTCAAAAATCAATAGACAGTAAATATGAGGGATTATTTCTGAACTCTCAGTTCTATTCCATTTATCTATGTCATCTTTACACCAGTACCACACTATCTTGATTACTCTAGCTATATAGTAAGCTTTGAAATCAATTAATGTGAACCTTCCACCTTTTTTTCCCTTTATTAAGATTGTCTTGGTTATTCTGGGTAACTTGTATTTCTACATAAATTTTAGGATCAGCTTGTTCATTTCTACAAAGAAGCCAGCTGACTTTTGCATTGAGTTTGTAGATTAATTTCAGGAGCATTGCTATCTTAACAATAATGTGTTCTGATCCATGAACATAGGATGTCTTTCTATTTGTTTACATCTTCTTAAATTTCTTTCAACAATGTTTTCAGTTTTCAAGTTGAATGTCTTATAATTATTTTGTTAAATTTATTCATAAGCATTTTATTCTTTTCAATCTGGTTGTCATTTATTTCATGTTCTTGCCAGTTGCCCTGGCTGGGTCCAATTAGCTTTTAAAACTTATCTGTCAGCCAGGCATGGTGGCTCATGCCTGCAATCCCAGCAGTTTGGGAGGCTGAGGTGGGTGGATCACAAGGTCAGGAGTTCAAGACCAGCCTGACCAACATGGCAAAAACCCTGGCTCTACTAAAAATACATTAGCTGGGCATGGTGGTGGGCACCTGTAATCCCAGCTACTTGGGAGGCTGAGGCAGGAGAGTCATTTGAGCCCAGGAGGAGGAGGTTGCAGTGAGCTGAGATTGCACCATTGCACTCCAACCTGGGCAACAGGGCAAGACTCTGTCTCAGACAAACAAACAAACAAACAAAAACTTATCTGTCTTACATCCCATTTTTATTACTCATTATTTATTTCCCTGGTTCAATGAAACAAATCACCTAGCTTTCTCTTTCAGCACTTTCCATCTCCTATAATCTTTTGGATCTTTTGTAACTTAATTATTCAACCAAAACATCCCTAATTAACACTATGCCACTATTCCAGAGATTATTTCTATAATCTCCACCACTCTGACACATCCATAATTATAGTGTAAATTGCCATTTATCCCATTACTGTCTATTATCTGGAACATATATTCTCATAATGTCTCATATTAAATTGTAAGCTCCTTTGAGTAGGGTCAAAGTTGAAAAAGGAAATGCTTACAGGCACAAGGCAGTGTGTTTTCTATTTTGTTTTCTACATTAAAGTCTTTAAAAAAAATCCTAAAAGTCCTGAGCACAAAAGTCTGACTCAAAAATGTTTTCCATTTGCTTTTCTTTTTTAACAGACAAGTAGTTCAATGAGATGAGAAGAGCACTACCCTGTCTTGAATCCTGGCTTTGCCACTTAAATGCTACATAATATTGAATAATTAATTTACATCTGAGTCTCCATCTGTAAAGTAAGAATAACAATGTCTAACTTGATGAATTATAATAAAGATGCGAAATTGGCAAGTAAAACATATAGTCTATGGTAGGCGGTAAATGACATTGTGATGGTTAATAATGAGTGTCAACTTGATTGGATTGAAGGATACAAAGTATTATTCCTGGGTGTATCTCTAAAGGTATTGGCAAAGAAGATTAACATTTGATTTAATGGACTGGGAGAGGCAGACCCACCCTTAATCTGGATGGGCACAATCTAATTGTCAGAAGTGTTTGAACCAGAGCAACTCCATCCTGAATAAGAGCTGGGTAAAATAAGGCTGAGACCTACTGGGCTGCATTCCTAGACAGTGAAGGCATCCTAAGTTACAGGATGAGATAGGAGGTCAGCAAAAAAATACAGGTCATAAAGACCTTGCTAATAAAATAGTTTGCAATAAAGAAGCCAGCTAAAACCCACCAAAACCAAGATGTTCACGAGAGTGACCTCTGGTTGTCTCCTCACTGCTGCAGTACCACCAGTACCATGACCATTTACAAAAGCCATGGCAACATCAGAAAGTTACCCTATGTGGTCTAAAAAGGGGAAGCATGTATGATTTATCCCTTGGTTAGCATATCATCAAGAAACAACCATAAAAATGGACAACCAGCAGTCCTTGAAACTGCTCTGTCTATGGAGAAGCCATTCTTTTATTCCTTTACTTTCCTAATGAACTTGTTTTCGCTTTTTTCTATGGACTTTCCCTGTATTTTTTCTTGCATGTGATCCAAGAACACTCTCTTGGGATCTGAATCAGGATTCCTTTTTGTAACATCTTTCTGGCAACCACAGAAGGAACAATACTAAGGAAACCCCCAAACAAAGGATAACTTTGGGTAAGTGGTGGAGTCTGGTAACATCTTTCTGGTGAATCCTGAAGGAACGATACTGAGGTGATCTCCCAACACAAAGGAAAGACTGCAGCACGGATTGGACAACTTTGGGTAAGAGGGGTGCATATACCTGGGTAAAGGATGGGATTGGGTTAGAGGCCCAACTTAGAAAAGTTACAGTCTCTCCTAAGACAATGTGGGTTAGAGGCCTCTCTTAATAAAAGGCAAGGATGCTTGACCAACCTTCTGTTAGAGGCCCAACTTAGGAGGGTTGGAGATCCTTCTAAGATTTAGGGGGTTAGAAGCCCCTCTCTGTAAAGTCACTCTCGGGTAAAGGCCCTTTTGGCTAAGAACTATGGGATATTAATTGCTATTCTCTATTTTTTTCCATATGTTATGGGGTTCAGGTGGTGTTTTGTTACATGAGTAAGTTTTTTAGTGGTGATCTCAGATTTTGGTGCACCCATCAACCAAGGAGTATACACTGCACAGTATTTGTAGTCTTTTGTCCATTGCCCCACCCAGCCTTTTCCCAAAGTCCCCAAAGTCCATTGCTTCATTTTTATGCCTTTGAGTACTCATTGCTTAGCTTCCACTTATCAGTGAGAACACAGGATGTATGGTTTTCCATTCCCAAGTTATTTAAATTAGAATAATTGTCTCCAATATCATCCCGGTTTCTGTAAATGCCATTAATTCATTCCTTTTATGAGTGGCTTCCATGGTTTTGCAATTGCAAATTGTGATGCTATAAATATGTATGTGCAAGTATCATTTCTGTATAATGACTTCTTTTCCTCTGGGTAGATACCCAGCAGTGAGAATGCTGGATCAAATGGTAGTTTTACTTTTAGTTCTTTAAAGAATCTCCACACCGTTTTTTGATTTTTTTGATTATGACCATCTCGCAGGAGTAAGGTAATATCACATTGTGGCTTTGATTTGCATTACCCTGATCATCAGTCATGTTGAGCATTGTTTATATATAATTTTTTGGACTTTTATATATTTGATTTTGAGAATTGTCTTTAGCCCACTTTTTGATAGGATTTTTTTGTTGTTTTTTGGTTTTTTGGCTAATTTGTTTGAGTTTTTTATAGATTCTAGATATCAGTCCTTTGTCGGGTGTACAGATTGTGAAGATTTTCTCTAATTCTGTGGGTTTTCTGTTTACTGTCCTTACTGTTCCTCTACTAAAACCAAAAAAGGCCATAACCAAAAAAGAAAAGTGCAGACCAACATCCCCAATGAACATAGATGCCAAAATCCTTAACGAAACACTAGCTAACCAAATTCAACAACATATCAAAAAGATGATTCACTATGATCAAGTGGGTTTTATACCAGGGATGCAGGGATGGTTTAACATATGCAAGTCAATAAATGTGATACACCACATAAACATAAGTAAAAACAAAAGTCACATGATTATCTCAATAGATGCAGAAAAAAAAAAAAACAGACAAAATCCAGCATCACTTTATGATTATAACTGACAGCAAAATAAGCATACAAGGGACATAACTCAATGTAATAAAATCCTCTATGACAAATCCACAACAAATATATCACTGAATGGGGAAAAGTTGAAAGCATTCCTCTGAGAACTGGAAAAAGACAATGATGCCCATTCTCACCACTCCTCTTCAACATAGTACTGCAAGTTCTAGCCTGAGCAATCAGACGAAAGAAAGAAATAAAGGGCATCCAAATCAGTAAAGAGGAAGTCAAACTGTCACTCTTTGCTGATGATATGATCATTTACAACAAAAGCCTTCAAGACTCCTCCAGAAAGCTCCTAGAACTGATAAAATAATTCAGCAAAGTTTTTGGATACAAGATTAATGTACAAAAATCAGTAGCTCTTCTATATACCAACAGTGATCAAATGGAGAATCAAAGTGGAGAATCAAATTAAGAACACAACCCCTTTTACAATAGCTGCCAAAAAAATAAAAATAAAAATAAAAATAAAATACTTAGGAATATACCTAACCAAGGAGGTGAAAGACCTCTACAAGGAAAACTACAAAACATTGCAGAAAGAAATTATGGATAACACAAGCAAATGGAAACACATCCTATGCTCACAGATGGGTAGAATCTATATTGTGAAAATGACCATACCACCAAAAGCAATCTACAAATTCAATGTAATTCCCATCAAAATACCACCACAACTCTTCACAGAATTAAAAAAACAATTCTAAGCTTCATATGGAACCAAAAGAAAGCCCACATAGCCAAAGGAAGACTAAG
>NW_016107419.1:4360939-4368367 GCF_001604975.1 Cebus imitator
GGAGGCATCACACTACCTGATTTCAAACTATACTATAAGGCCATAGTCAACAAAACATCATGGCACTGGTATAAAAATAGGCACATAGACCAAAGGAACAGAATAGAGAACCCAGAAATAAACCCAAATATGTATATCCAACTGATCTTTGACAAAGCAAACCAAAACATAAGTGGGGAAAGGACACCCTTTTCAACAAATGGCTGGGATAACTGACTAACCACGTGTAGGAGAATGAAACTGGATCATCTCTCACCTTATAAAAAAATTACCTCAAGATGGATTAAGAACTTAAATCTAAGACCTGAAATTATAAAAATTCTAGAAGATAACATTGGAAAACCTCTTCTAGACATTGGCTTAGGTAAATGTCTAGAACGTGACATTTGAACCCAAAAGCATGATCAAGAACTCAAAAGCAAATGCAATAAAAACGAAGATAAATAGTTGGAAATTGATTAAATTGTGATTCTCTTTGAATGAATCTGCCTTGCACTCTTTGCTGACAGTTGTGGGTGAAAGAATTAGGCATGTACAGGATCATGGGATGTAAGGAGCTTTTCCTCATCAAAAAGTGGAAACTTGAATGCTGACAGAGCTGCTGGAAAAAATCCCTTACTATCAACAAGCAGCCACCTGAACTTTTTAGTGTACCTGAAATGGGTGGGTCTTTCTCTGGCATCTCTGAGCACCTCACCTTCCCCATGGTGCCTCAGGCAATGGTTTCCTCTCTCTCTCTCTCTCTCTCTCTCTCTCTCTGCAAACTGGTTGAATGGTAAAAATCACTATTTATCTACTCTGCAATATTTTAATTAATTGGAAAAAGGATTTGTGAAGCTCATCTTAAGCTACAGCAAATCTGTTATACTTCATTCTAGTGTATTAGTCCATTTTCACATTGCTGATAAAGATATACTTGAGACCAGGGGGGAAAAAAGTTTAATAGGACTTACAGTTCCACATGGCGGGGAAGGCCTCAGAATCATGGCCAGGGGCAAACGGCACTTCTTACATCGTGGCAGCAAGAGAAAATGAACTAGAAGCAAAAGCAGAAACCCATGATAAACCCATCAGATCTCATGAGGCTTATTCCCTATCACGAGAATAGCATGCTTACCTCCCCCTGGGTCCCTCCCACAACACATAAGAATTCTGGGAAATACAATTCAAGTTCATATGTGAATGGAGATACAGCCAAACAATATTATTCTGCCCCTGCCCTCTCCAATCTTATGTCCTCACACTTCAAAACCAATCATATCTTCCCAACAGGCCCCCAAAGTCTTAACTCATTTCAGCCGTAACCCAAAAATTCCTTCACCTATGAGCCTTTAAAATAAAAAACAAGTTAGTTACTTCCTAGGTACAATAGGGGTACAGGTATTGGGTAAATATAGCCATTCCAAAAGGGAGAAATTGGCCAAAACAAAGGTGTTAAAGGGCCCATGCAAGTCCAAAATCCAGCAGGGCAGCCAAATTTTAAAGCTCCAAAATGATCTCCTTTGACTCCAGGTCTCACATCCAGGTCAAGCTGATGGAAGAAATGGATTCCCATGGTGTAGGGCAGCTTTGACCCTGTGGCTTTGTAGGGTGTAGCCTCCCTCCTGGCTGCTTTCATGAGCTGGTATTGAGTGTCTGTGACTTTTCCAGGCACACAGTGCAAGCTGTTGGTGGATCTACATTTCTGGGGTCTGGAGGATGGTGGCCCTCTTCTCATGGCTTAACTAGGCAATGCCCCAGTAGGGACTCTGTGTTGGGGTTCCAGCCCCATGTTTCTCTTCTGCACTCTCCTCTCTATGAGGGACCCACCCCTGCAGCAAACTTTCTATACATCTTCTGAAATCTGAGGCTCTCAAACCCCAATTCTTGACTTCTGTGCACCCACCGGTTCAACAATAAGTGGGAGCTGCCAAGGCTTGGGGTTTCCACCCTCTGAAGTCACAGTCCAAGCTCTATGTTGGCCCATTTCAGCCACAGCTGGAGCAGCTGGGACACATGGCACCAAGTTCCTAGGTGGCACACAGCATGGGGACCCTGGGCCCAGCCCACAAAACAACTTTTTCCTCCTGGGCCTCTGGCCTGTGATGGGAGAGGCTGCCACGAAGGTCTCTGACACAGCCTGTAGATATTTTCCCCCATGGTCTTGGGGATTAACATTAGGCTCCTTGTTACTTGTGCAAATTTCTGTAGCCATCTTGAATTTCTCCTCAAAAAAAAAAAAATGGGTTTTTCTTTTCTACTGCATCATCAGGCTGCAAATTTTCTGAACTCTTATGTTCTGCTTCCCTTTTAAAATGGAATGCTTTTAACAGCACCCATCACATTTTGAATGCTTTGTTGCTTAGAAATTTCTTCTGCTAGATACCCTAAATCATCTCTCTCAAATTAAAAGTTCAACAAAGTTCTAGGGCAGGGGCAAAATGCTGCCAGTCTCTTTGCTAAAACATAACAAGAGTCACCTTTGCTCCAGTTCTCAACAAGTTCCTCATCTCCATCTGAGATCACCTCCGCCTGGAACTTATTGTTCATATTACTGTCAGTATTTTTGTCAAAGCCACTCAACAAGTTTCTAGAAGGTTCCAAACTTGCCCACATTTTCCTGCCTTCTTCTGAGCCCTGCAAACTGTTCCAAGTGTTCAAACTGGGTAACTGCCTTTCACATTTTTGGGTATGTTTTCAGCAACACCCCACTGTACTGGTACCAATTTACTGCATTAGTTCATTTTCACACTGCTGATAAAGATATAACCGAGACTGGGAAGAAAAAGAGGTTTAATTGGACTTATAGTTCCACATAGCTGGGGAGACCTCATCATGACAGAAGGTGAAAGGCACTTCTTACATCACAGCAGCAAGAGAAAATGGGGAAGAAGCAAAAGCAGAAACTCCTGATAAACCCATCATATCTCAGGAGACTTATTCATTATCACTAGACTAGCACAGGAAAGACCAGCCCCCAGGATTCAATTACCTCCCCCTAGTCCCTCCCACAACATATGGGGATCCTGGGAGATACAATTCAAGTTCAGATTTGAATGAGGACACATCCCTATTTTGGTCCTCCAGTTAAAATAAGGGCTTATGGAGGTCAGGTAATTAATGGAGTTTTAGCTCAGGTTTGACTGACAGTGGATCCAGTGGGTCCCTGAACTCATCCTGTGGTCATTTCCCCAGTGCCAGAATGCATAATTGGCATAGACACACTTAGCAGCAGCTGGTAGAACTCCTACATTGGCTCCCTGACTGGTAGGGTGAGGGCTATTATGGTGGAAAAGGCCAAATGGAAGCCATTAGAGATACCTGTACCTAGAATAATAGTAAGTCAAAAACAATATTGCACCCCTGGAAGGATTGCAGAGATTAGCACCACCATCAAAGACTTGAAAGATAAAGGGGTGGTGATTCCCACTACATCCCCATTCAATCTTCCCATTTGGCCTGTGCGAAAAAGAGATATGAATCTTGGCGAATGACAGTGGATTACTGTAAGCTTAACCAAGGGGTGACTCCAATTGCAGCTGCTGTACCAGATGTGATTTTATTGCTTAAACAAATTAACACATCTCCGGGTACCTGGTATGCAGCCATTGATTTGGCAAATACCTTTTTCTTCATTCCTGTCCATAAGGCCCACCAGAAGCAATTTTTCTTCAGTTTGCAAGACCAGCAATATACCTTCACTGTCCTACCTCAGGGGTATATCAGTTCTCTAGCTTTGTGTCATAATCTTGTTCAGAGAGATCTTGATTGTCTTTTGCTTCTCCAAGTTATCACACTGTTCCATTACATTGATGACATTATGCTGATTGGATCCAATGAGCAGAAAGTAGTAAACACATTGGACTTATTGGTGAGAGATTTGCATGCCAGGAGATGGAAAATAAATCCAGCTAAAAATTCAGGGGCCTTCTACCTCAGTAAAATTTCTGGGGGTTTTGTGGTGTGGGGCCCGTTGAGACATGCTTTCTAAGGTGAAGGATAAGTTGTTACATTTGGCCCCTCCTATAACCAAGAAAGAGGAATAATGCCTAGTGGGCCTATTTGGATTTTGGAGGCAACACATTCTTCATTTGGGTATGTTACTCTGGCCCATTTATTGAGTGACTGGAAAGGCTTGAGTGGGATCCAGAACAAAAGAAGGCTCTGCAACAGGGCGAGGCTGCTGGGAAAGCTGCTCTGTCACTGGGCCATATGACCCAGCAGATCCAATGGAGTTTGAGGTGTCAGTAGTAGATAGGGATGCTGTTTGGGGCCTTGGCAGGCCTTCACAGGTGAATCACAGAGGAGGCTTCTAGGATTCTGAAGCAAGGCCCTGCCATCTTCTACAGATAACTACTCTCCTTTTAAGAGATGACTCTTGGCCTGTTACTGGGCTTTGGTAGATAGTGAATGTTTGACTATAGGTAAACAAGTCACCACACAACCTAAACTTCCTACCATAAACTGGGTGCTTTCTGACCCATCTAGCCATGAAGTGGGGCATGCACAGAAGCATTCCAGCATCAAATGGAAGTGGTATATGTGTGATTAGGCTGGAGCAGGTCCAGAGGACACAAGTAAGTTACATGAGGAAACGGCTCAAATGCCCATGGTCCCCACTCCTGTCACCCTGCCTTCTTTCCCCCAGCCTGCACCAATGGCCTCATGGGGAATTCCTTATGCTCAGATGACAGAGGAAGAGAAGACAAAGGCTTGTTTACAGATGATTCTGCATGATACACGGGCACCACATGAAAGTGGACAGCTACACCATTACAGCCCCTTTCTAGGATATTCCTGAAGGACAGTGGTGAAGAGAAATCTTCCCAGTGGGCAGGACTTAGAGCAGTGCACCTAGTTGTGCACTTTGCTTGGAAGAAGAAATGGCCAGATGTGTGATTATATACTGATTCATGGGCTGTATTCAGTGGTGTGGCTGGAAGGTCGGGGACTTGGAAGAAGCATAATTGGATAATTGGTGACAAAGAAATTTGGGGAAGAGGTATGTGGATGGACCTCTTTGAGTGGTCAACAACTGAAGACATTTGTATCTGATGTGAGAGGTCACCAAAGGGTGAGTTCAGCAGAGGAGGATTTTAATAATCAAGGGGATAGAATGACTCATTCTGTGGACACCACTCAGCCTGTTTCCCAAGCCACCCCTGTCAACACCCAGTGGGCCCAAGAACAAAGTGGCCATGGTAGTAGGAATGGAGATTACATATGGGCTCAGCACCATGGATTTCCACACTCTAAAACTGACCTGGCTATGGCCACTGCTGAATGCCCAATTTGCCAGCAGCAGAAACCAACACCTCGATATGTCCTCAATATGGCACAATTCCTTGGGGTGTTCAGCCAGCTACTTGGTGGCAGGTTGACTATATTGCACCTCTTCCATCATGAAAAGGGCAGGTGTTTGTCCTCATCAGAATAAACAATTACTCTGGATATGTGTTTGCATATGCTGCAAGCAATGTTTCTGCCAAGACTACCAGCCGTGGACTCATGGAAGGCTTATCCACTGTCACAGTATTCCATACAGCATTGCCTCTGACCAAGGCAATCACAAATGCAGCAGTGGACTCATGCTCATGGAATTCACTGGTCTTACCATGTTCCCTATCATCCTGAAGCAGCTGGATTGAGAGAATGGTGAAATGGCCTTTTAAGTCACAATTACAATGCCAACTAGGTGACAATATTTTGAAGGGCTGGGCCAAAGTTCTCCAGAAGGCTGTGTATGCTCTGAATCAGCGTCCTATATATGGTACTGTTTCTCAAATAGGATTTACCAGTCCAGGAATCAAGGGGTGGAAGTGGAAGTGGCACTATTCATCATTACCTCTTGACCCACAGGCAAAATTTTTCTTCCTGTTCCTGCAACATTAAGTTCTGCTGGCCTAGAGGTCTTAGCTCCAGAAGGAGGAATGTTACTACCAGGAGACACAACAATGATTCCATTAAACTGGAAGCTAAGATTGCCACCTGGACACTTTCAGCTCCTCCTACCTCTAAGTCAACAGGCTAAGAACGGCGTTAGAGTGTTGGCTGGAGTGACTGACCCAGAATATCAAGATGAAATCAGTCTACTATTCCACAATGGAGGTAAGAAAGAACATGCATAGAATTCAGGAGATCCTTTAGAATGTCTCTTAGTATCACCATGGTGTGTGATTAAGGTCAATGGGAAACTACAACAACCCAATTCAGGCAGGATTACAAATGGCCCAGACCTTTCAGGAATAAAGGTTTGGGTCACTCCACCAGGTGAAAAAAAACCATAACCTGCTGAGGTGCTTGCTGAATGCAAAGGCAATACAAAATTAGTGGTAGAAAAAGGTATTCATCAATACCAGCTACGACCACGTGACCAGTTGAAGAAAAGAGGACTGTAATTGTCATGAATATTTCCATCTTATTTTGTTAAGAATATATTTGTGCACCTTACACTTGTACTAATAGCTTCATTTTGTTTCCTTTCTTTTTCCTTTACCATGTGATATAAGATTTATTGACTTTATATTAGCATTTAAGTGTTGTTAACTTAATGAAATAGCATTTAGGTTAAGGATTAGTGTGCTTCCATTTGTACAAAGGACAGCTGTATTATGTTAGCCATAATTATAACCTTAATATTGTCTTTATTTGAAGATTATGTATAATTTCAGGAGATGTACATGGGTTCAAGTTGACAAGGGGTGGACTCGTGGTAGTTAATACTGATTGTCAACTTGATTGGATTGAAGGATGCAAAATGTTGTTCCTGGGTATGTCTGTAAGGGTGTTGCCAAAGGAGATTAACATTTGAGTCAGTGGACTGGGAGAGACAGACCAACCCTCAATCAGGTAGGTACCATCTAATCAGCTGCCAGCACAGCTAGAATATAGCAAGAAGTTGGAAGGACTTGACTTGCTAAGTCTTCAGGCCTTCATCTTTCTCCTGTGCTGGATGCTTCCTGCCCTTGAATTTCTGATTCCAAGTTCCTCAGCTTTTGGACTCTTGGGCTTATACAAGTGGTTTCCTAGGGTCTCTTGGGCCTTTGACCACAGACTGAAGGCTGTACTGTTGGCTTCCCTACTTTTGAGGTTTTGGGACTCGGACTGATCCACCACTGCCTTCCTTGCTCCTCGACTTGCAGACAGAGTACTGTAGGACTTTACTTTTGATCGTGTGAGTCAATTCTCCTAAAAAAACTCCCCCTTTTATAAACATACATTCTATTAGTTTTGTCCCTTTAGCGAACCCTGACTAATATAGGCAATAACATTCACTCTTTATAAAAGCAATGTTGGGCCGGGCGCGGTGGCTCACGCCTGTAATCCCAGCACTTTGGGAGGCCGAGGCGGGTGGATCTCGAGGTCAAGAGATTGAGACCATCCTGGTCAACATGGTGAAACCCCGTCTCTACTAAAAATACAAAAAATTAGCTGGGCATGGTGGCACGT
>NW_016107419.1:4368417-4388176 GCF_001604975.1 Cebus imitator
CATTGCACTCCAGCCTGGGTAACAAGAGCGAAACTCCGTCTCAAAAAGAAAAAAAAAAGCAATGTGGCAATTAATAAAAACCCTAAGCTTAGAGTTTTTCTTTTAAAAATAAGCAAAGAAGCTGGGTGCAGTGGCTCACACCTGTAATCCCAGCACTTTGGGAGGCCAAGGCGGGCAGATCACGAGGTCAAGAGATCAAGGCCATCCTGGCCAACATGGTGAAACCCCATCTCTACTAAAAATACAAAAATTAGCCGGGTGTGGTGGTGTGCGCCTGTGGTCCTAGCTTCTCGGGAGGCTGAGGCAGAAGAATCGCTTGAACCCAGGAGGCGGAGGTTGCAGTGAGCCGACATTTCGCCACTGCACTCCAGCCTGGCAACAGAGCAAGACTCCGTCTCAAATAATAATAAAAATAATAATAAACAAATAAAATAGGAAAATTGAAATTTAAAACAGTTATAGAAACTATTTAGGATTCTGATTATTTTATTTCCATGTTATATCTAAGGCTTCTCCATCAGTGCCATATTCTCCTTGGAACTCTTCATCATTTATTTCAGGGAGAATATAGAGCATGAAACAGAAAGTGTGACACCTTCCCCCATCTTCTTATTTTATAAGATTTCTGGCATCTTATATTGCAAAACAGACTGACAAACAACATCAAGAGAAAATGTACTGAAGGTCAATGTTTACTGTCATATATAGCAAAGTTCAAAGGGCTCTACTCCAAGTCCCTGATTCATTTGAAATGAAGTGGGAAACTTTGGAAGCTACATTTATTATTACTAGTTTTGTATTTTGTACTAGTTAACCAGAGAAAAATAATGCAAAATGTTGTATGTTGCTTGAATTTTTTCTGTTCCACAAATAACTAAAATAATTCTTTGTAAATGTTTTTAAAAATATTTTTTAAAATTCTAACAACCAGTCAAGTCTAATTAGAGAAAAGATTAAGTAAAAAGCAGTATTTCCTCTTCTTGAGCTTTATTAAAGCATATATTACTTAACTATAACCATCTTTGACAAGGAAATATTTATTTTAAATAAGTATATTACATTCTAGGTGGAGCAAGGCAACAGATGTATCAGAGTGAATTAAAAAGTTGCACATTCTTGGGCTTCCCCCTGGAAGTTATATTTTTGGCTTTGCCCTCTGTGAGTAATGGAATAATTTCTAGTCTTTACAGAGATTGTTTTTTAAGCCACAAAGGTCTGAAAGGTTATTTCATATGTATCTAGGAAATTATGTGTATCTTCATAGAGTCTAGTCAGGAAACATAAACCACCTGAGTAGTTAAAGAGACTTTAATGCAGAAAATTGATTCCCTAGGTGATGAAAGAGCTGAGAAACCAAACAGAGGACAGTGGGCCAATGCAAAGATTCATAACAGCAAGAAGCCACCCTGACCCATGACTGAGGGGATAAAGAATGAATGCAGTCTTACTGGCACTAGGGGAAGCTGGAACCATAACTGGTTTGCCTGCCAAGAGCTGAATTCATAAAGCTGTTGGAGGGCAGGGGAAGAAGAGAGATAACCTGGCTTCTTCCTCCCCACCACCTTCTCCATAATCTATTTGAAGCCACTGAGCATGGGAAACACAACTGCAGAGATTAATGTCCCTTAATGCAGAGCAGGGGAAAGGCAGGAAAAGGATAAAAAGGCAAGCAGATCCAGAATGTTCTTATCATGGAATTGCCTACTAAAGTAGAAAAGGTGTGAGGGAGTCAGAGAGGGGCTGGTGTTGGAGAAAGGCAACATGGAATTAATCTGGCCATTTATGATTTGGAAGAGGACACAAAATGGACCTGTTAGTTTTATTTACTCTTTTGCAAGAGAATAATCAATGTATTTGGGACTGAGATGAGCTATTCTGCTTCTTGATTTTGTATTACATACTAGATTTATCAATGCTACTATCATCTTAATTTTTCAGTTAGACACCTGGGGGCAGGGACCATAATCTTCACCTGTTTTACCACAAACTTTTAGTATCCCAGTATGACATCATGATGTTCCAGTGGTGTGTATACACACACCTACAAACACACATTTTAAATAACAGAAACATGATGGAATATAAAATGTGATGGCTATAGGAATCAGTGATGCAAATTCTGAAACATAAGTAAAATCTAATGTTCTGTGAGAATGTAAAATTCCAACTTATTCATCAAGATATTTTTAACATAATAATGACTTTCGTGTCTTGATGGGAGATCTATTACAATGAGGTCAGATTTTGCTTCCCAAACTATTTTGGTCAAGAGGCCACACCTTAGTCACTGATGGATTTGCTGAAGACAACAGAAACAAGTTGAACAGGTGGCAGGAGAGTGTCTGACTACAGTAGATTATGAACAAGGATAGAAAAGGGATCTTTAGGGCCTCTGGGAAACACCAACTAGTTCCTGCTCACTGAAGTTCAGGAATGAACTGTGCAAAACCATTAAGAGTATATTACTACCCTTCATCTGATCTTGACAGGAGAATATTTGGTGATAAAAAAGACAGACAGATTAAGCTACATCTGGGTTAACTTTCCCAAATAGCAAATTGGCAGACAGCCTGGAAACAATGTAAATTCTGCTTCATTAAAATACAATCACAGTTGATTTTTTTTTTCTACCTAGCTGGCTATTGGGAAATAAAATGTCAATGGCTGCATGGCTTATGTAAAAGATAACACATAGTAAAGCTGCAAAAAAATTCCTGCAGATAGGACTGGAGGCAACCAGGTAAACCATGTTGGAGAATGGGTGGCTGAGAGAAACAGCGACAAAGGGTGGCCCCCTCCAGAGGTCCCATATACTCATAAAATGATGCTCTATTAAAAGATCAAGAAAAGAAGCTTGCCTGCCAATAAGCTCCTTTTTTTTCTTTTTGAAAGGTAAATAAGAGCTGACTTCCATTTTGAATAAACACAGAAACATTTTCTAGTATAGCTTTCATCAACCAAAAATTGTCATATAATGGCTTTTTTTATATAAACATTTTTTTCTCCCACTATGAACTCAGAACTCAAGGGAGCACTTTTCAACAAAAATGACAATGTAATATTTTCTCTATCAACTTTGAATAAAAGTCAAAGAAATAATATCACAATGTGTGTCTACGGCATCAAATGCATATAGATTAACTCTTTCTAGAAGATGCCTAAAGGCAAAAAAAAAAANAAAAAAAAAAAAAAAAAAACCGTCAAAATTGACTTTTCTTTTAGGTCAATATATCCAGTAATAGTCTGGGATCAAGTCAAGATAGAAAAATTGGGAAGATGAGTTCATGAGAGAAAGGTAAAATGTATTTATTTTGTATATGGAAATTTGCTTGTTCTTTTTTATGGTATTTCATAGGGAAGCGCCACTTCAGAGTGAACATGAATGTTTCCCTCTCAGTTGCAAGCTGCCAGAAATGCACCAAAATGGACAATGAACACAAATATCATGCCTTTTATGAGAAGCGTATGGCCATAGAAGTTGCTGCTGATGCTGTCTGAAGAGTGAAAAGCTTATGTCATCTGAAGCAGTGATGGGAACTGCAAACAAGGTTTCCTCATGAAGCAGAATGTCTTGACCCATGGCTGTGTTTACCGATACTAAGTTAGGAGAGTTCCTGTCATATGCCAAGGAGAACTGCAGAAAGTACAAATCTGTTTAAGGTTGCATTGTGGATGTAAATTTGACTGCTCTTAATTTGGTTATTGTAAAAAAAAATTGAAAAGTCGGGGGAGAGGAGGATATTCTTGGACTGACTGATAATACTATGCCTTATCACCTATGGCCCAAGAGAGGTAGCAGAATCTTCTAAGTTTTCAAATATCTCTAAAAAGATGATACTTACCATATGTTGTGAGAAAGTCCCTAAACAAAGAAGGTAAGAAACTCAGGACCAGACTGCCCAAGATTCAGCATCCTGTTATTCCATGTGTTCTGCAACACAAAACATCCACATACTGCTCTGAAGACACAATTTGCTAGGAAAAATAAGTAAGAAGCTGCAGAATATGCTAAACTTTTGACCAAGAGAATGGGAAACCAAAGAGAAATGCCAGGAACAGATCCCCAACGGGCAGAGGCTGTTCTCTCAAAGAGCTTCTACCCTGACCTTGAATCCAGTAAAAAATAAGATTTTTCTAACAGTGGCAAATAAATAGGATCAGATTATTTTTAAAATAAAAAATATAGATAGTCTGGGTAAAATTCAGTAGTAAAAATGTAGGTTTTTTTCAAACACAAATACCATAAATAAGGTTAAAGGAGAAAGAATGGGAAAATAGATTTACGGCACATATAAGAAACAGAAGATTATTTTTTCAGTAAGCTTCTACACGTTAATAAGGAAAAAACAAAGACTATGTTACAGGAACTTCACAGAGGTAGAAATAAAAATGACCAATAAACCCATTGAAAGATGTTCAGTTCACTAGCAGCCAAGGGTATGGATATTGAAAGCATTTTATACCTTTCAAGTTAGCAAAACAAAAATTTAATTTGATATTGTATAAACAAGTTCAAATGGCCATATGTCACTTGAATTAGGCTTGCCTGAGTAGAATTTCTTGGGGAATACTCAGGGGGCAGGAGCAATAGCAGGTGCTGTAGGGCACTACACAGCAGCCCAGTAGAGTCTAACTCTCACGTCTGGAAAGGGACTCAGATCTTTGGGCCGTGACGTTTTTATGTTGCAGGATTAGGGAAACACCAACTTCATCCCAGGATAAGTTGGGGGCAGGTGGGCATTAAAAGCCAGGATTCAATAGCAACGTGATATGTAAGAACCATTGTTAGAACTTAAAGCTGCTAGTTTGGTGTTCTTGTTTGAGAATGTCAGCCCCTTTCTTGGGAACTAGCTAGGAGAGATATAAACCTTACACTTAGAGCTCACATTGTGGTAAGTTAGCAAATAATTCACCCCATCCACATTCATGGTTGCAGAAGCATTGGTCTCTTAGCCGGCATGATGGGGTGAGGAAGTGGGGTTCAAGCTTTGAGACTGACAAGTACTGATTACCCTAAACAAAGACTATATCCAGTTTCCATGGGGCCTTGCAGAAGTCCAGGTCTCTCTTTGGAAAGCCAGAATATAGAGGATTAGTCTTGGACAAATTAATCCTTATTTCTCACAAGGGTTAGCAAGAGTGTGGGGGACATCGTAGTCCCATACAAGAGAAACAGGGGTTTAAAATTTCACAGCTGTTTTGGGAGTGAAGAAAACTATTCCGTAGTGTCAGACAATATTCCAAGCATATTGCAAGACTCCAAAGAGGAATAACTACAACTTTCCTACCCTCCAGAGGTCATGTTTAAAGTACGATTTTAAAAAGCTATAGAGTTATGTTTGCCTGAATGAACTGTGTGGCTTGGACAATGGGAATTTTATTAATAACCAGTGGAGACAGATAAACAATGTCCACAGGATCACCAAAACACCTTCCAACTTGGTTATGATATTAGATCTCTGGTGTAACCCTGGAGTGGAAGAGATTCAAGAACAACAGATAATGTTGCCCAACAGCAAAATGGGAAGGGGAACTGAGCTGATTCTGAAAAAAATAATAAAGAACTGCTATATTTCTTATACAAAAAATACAAAGTTAAAAATCCAAGAAAATATTATTTTACTTTATCTTGTCACATATTATGTCTCATTCTGGAAGAATGAATATAATTTTATGAATTCTTCTACGATTTGCTAATGTTTCATAGTGGCCATGAACATTCAAAGTGAAACCAACCAGGTTTCAAATTACTCTATAACTGAGTGCCTGAGGTATGATTTTTAATCTTTTAAGACTTCGTTTCTGCAAGTATAAAATAGTGATGATCTATTAGTTGTCATTAAGCATTAGACATAGTTTCATAAGACATTAGTTTCATAAGACATAAGCATTAGTTTCATAAGACAATGTTTATAAAGCATTTGGCACAGTGCTCCAAGTCAGTGGAACTTTAAGAGTACTTTAAGGGCAATATTCCTATTACAGAGGACTGAGAAAACAGAAGAAAGGGGAAAAGATCACCAAAAACCTGATTAGTCCAGCATACTGCAATCTTTTGGATAATAATTTACTTTTACAGTGGAATTTTTACTTTTGGGGATTGTTTTGTTGTAGTTGTGCCAGTTTCATGAGGGCAGAGACTATGAACCTCAGCACTTAACATAGTCAATGAAAAAAATATTATTGCATGAATGAGTCAGTCAATAAATTGGAGGTAATTTGTGGGTAGTTTTCGTATTTTCATTTTATAATAAAATGCTAGAAATTCTCAAATAGATATGAATATTCTTTAAAAAAAGGTTTCTGATGTAGTTTTCAACAAATTAAGATTTTCATTTTTAAGTTGTCTTGACTATTAGTTCAAAATATCCCAAAAGTGGATTAGGCAGCCTCAAATATGTGAAAATTATTTCTCAACTCATTCTAAACCACTCCAACTTCAAGTATTTTATTATTATTCCTAACATGTGTAAATAAATGTAAGTTTTTACATGAGTTAGTAAAACTCTAATTGCTTTATTATAGATATGAAAAGTCAATTTCTCTTTTCTATTTAAAAATAATATGGCAATATACTTGTGGAATTCCTAGCTTAAGATTCTTGAAACCATGTTTTTTCTCCAAAAATTTTCTAATAGACTCTCAAATACCAATAAAGTTATTTCTTTAGCAAGAGGCAAATCATTGCTTTCCATTATGATTTTGTCTTTTCCTAGGTAGAGTTTATTTCCCTCCTGTTATTAGTAAGAAAATGACTTAAAAGCAGCTCATGTCACTTATCTCCTGGTTCAGTATTCATTTGCAATTTCTGTGATATGGACAAGAGAATGCTTACTAATTTAAAAACATATAAACTGAATCTAGGGGAATTAGGGCAATCTCTAGAAGGCATGCTGGGCCTCTGATGGGAGTATCTGCAGCTGCTGACCCATCTCTTGCCACTTTTTTATTCTCTCCTCTAACACATACCCTGTCTGAATCTTTCCACAGCAAACAGTCAGGCTTTCTTCTCCTTCCTCTGGATTAATAATTACTTTGCACCCCAGTGAGATTCATTTTTCCCCACATTCTGAAAGTAAGTCTCAATAATAACAGAGACAAAATTGACATGCATAATTATCCTTGATCCATGAATTAGTCCCTTTCTTTCTTCACTTATTAATCTGTCTGGCCATTTTACCTGCTTCAACAAAAGATTCTTGGGGTTAGAAAATACAAATTAAATTTTGGTTTTAGTTTTCATCATTGAATCCTGATTGAATAAAAAGCCAAAGTTTTATAGACTTAGAGAAAGCACGCTTAGAATTTCCTTTTGCAGAATATATCTGACTAATATTTGAAAATAGTGTATATAACTGGCTCATATCAGAAATACTAAAAAACAAAATGTATATAAAGAGGCAGTTTTATCTCTATCAGAAGGTGCTTCTTTATAATAAATTACTTGAAAAAATTTAAAAACCTAAAAATTAATGAACTCATCTTTTGAATCTTTATTCATTTAAAACATGTAATTAAGCAACTTCCTTCAATACTCCCTCAACCCTATTTCCCTTCATCCTCTTTATTAATATCATTTGAATGTTTAGTTTTATTTAATATTACAATATTATTTTGGACATTTAGTACTTTTCCTTAAAAATCACTTTGACATTTGCGTTGCGCATTATAATTACAATAATTTTTTCTATCACTGCCTCTTTCACTGAATGAATACAATGCTAATTAAAAGTCATATTAACACCCGGCTTCTTCATTCTTTAATTCTTAATTCTGATTCCTTTCTCAGTTTTTATGTATTTCTTTTTAAAGTAACTTCTTTTCATAAGGATTATTTAAATTAATGGACTTTCAAATATTCTTTTTAAAATTGACATATAATGACTTTATTTATGAGATAGAATGTGATATTACATTGTGTAACAATCAAATCAGGGTATTTAGCATATTTATCAACATTTATCATTTCTTTGTGGTGAAAACATTCAAAATCCACTCTTCTAGTTATTCTGAAATATATAATACTGTTAACCATAGTCACCCTACTGTGCAATATAAAACATCAGAACTTATTTCTCCTGTGTAACTATAACTTTGTTTCAGAAATTATTCCTCCCCTCTAACTGCAACTTGTCTCCATTGGCCAATCATTCTCTACTCCCCTATCTTCTTATCTAACTCTGGTAACTCCTATTCTACTCTGTACTTCTGAGATCAACTTGTTTAGATTCTACATATGAGTAAGATCATGTAGTATTTGTGTTTCTGTGTCTGGCTTATTTCATTAAACATAATGTCCTTAAGTACATCCATGTCACCATAAATTCCAAGATTTCATTCTTTTTTATGGCTGAATAGCACTCCATTTGTATATAGATACCCACATTTTCTTCATCCATTAATAGACAGGTTGATTCTATATCTTGGCTATTGTGAATACGTTTTCAATAAACATGGAGTGCAACTATCTCTTCAACATACTAATATTATTTCCTTTGAACCTATACCCAAGACTGCAATTGCTGGATTATAAGGTAATTCTATTTTTTTTTTTTTTTTGAGAAATCAACATATTGTTTTCTATAATGGCAGTACTAATTCACATTCACACCAAGAGTATAAGTGTTTCCTTTATTCTATATCCACACCAGCATTTGTTATATTTTATCTTTTTAATAACAGCTATTCTAATTAGTTGAAGTGATATCTCACTGTGGTTTCAAATTGCATTTCCATGATGGTTAGTGATATTGAGCATTTTTTCATAAACCTATTGATGATTTGTGTATCTTCTTTTGAGAAATGTGTATTTGAGCTTTCTCTCTTTAAAATAAGGTTTCCTTTTTTGATATTGAGTTGCTTAAGTTCCTTATATATTCTGAATATTGGTCCCTTGTTGTGTACATAGTGTTTGACACATTATGTAGGCTGTCATATGTGGCTTTTATTGTTTTGACATATGTTCCTTCTATATCTAGTTTGTTGAAGTTTTTATCATGAAGCAATGTTAAATTTTATCAAGCACTTTTTCTAGATCTATTGGAATGTTGATATGATATCTGTCCTTGATTCTGTTAATGTGTTGTCATATTTACTGATTTGCATATGTTGAACCAATCTTGCATCGCTGGAATGAATCCTACTTGATCATGGTGAATGACCTTTTTACTACGCTGTTGAATTTAGTCTACAAGTATTTTGTTGAAGACTTCTGTGTCAATTGTTCATCAGTGATATTGGCCTGCAGTTTTCTTTTTTTGTTGTGTCCTTTTATGGCTTTCACATGAGGGTAATGCTGGCCTTGTAGAATGAGTTAGGAAGAATCCTCTCAGCTTCAATTTCTTGGAATAGTGGAAAGAATTGGTATTAGTACCTTTTTAAATGTTTGGTAAATTGAGCAGGGAAGTCATTCAGTCCTCAGCTTTTCTCTGATGTGTGGTTTTTTATTATTGAGCCAATCTCATTAGTGGTTATTGATCTGTTTAGGTTTTCTATATCTTCATGATTCAATTTTGGTAAGTTCTATGTTTCCAGGAATTTATCCATTTCTTCAAGCTTTTCCTATTTGCTAGCAAGTATGTGTTCATAATAGTTTCTTATGATTCTTTATTTTTCTGTGGGGACAATTTGTAGTATCTTTGTTTTTTGTCTCTGATTTTATTTATTTGGATCTTCTTTTTTTTTTCTTAGTCTAGCTAAAGTTTGCCACTTTTTAAATTTTATTCATTTTTTTTGTATTTTTAAAGTCTATTCCATTTACTTGTTTTCTGATTTTTATTATCTCTTTTCTTCTACTAACTTGGGGTTCTTCCTGTTTTCTAGTTCCTTGAGGTGCAATGTTTTTTGGGTTTTTTTTCCACTTATTTATTTTATTGCATTTTAGGTTTTGGGGTACATGTGAAGAACATGCAAGATTGTTGCATATGTACACACGTGGTAATGTGATTTGCTGCCTTCCTCCTCATCACCTACATCTGGCATCTCTCCCCTTGCTATCTCTCCCCAACTCCCCACCCCCTGCCGTCCCTCCCCTATTTCCCCCCAACTGACCCCGGCGTGTAGTGCTCCCCTCCCTGTGTCCATGTGTTCTCATTGTTCAACACCCGCCTATGAGTGAGAACATGTGGTGTTTGATCTTCTGCTCTTCTGTCAGTTTGCTGAGAATGATGGTTTCCAGGTTCATCCATGTCCCTACAAAGGACACGAACTCATCGTTTTTGATGGCTGCATAATATTCCATGGTGTATATGTGCCACATTTTCCCTGTCCAGTCTATCATCGATGGACATTTGGGTTGGTTCCAGGTCTTTGCTATTGTAAACAGTGCTGCAATGAACATTCGTGTGCACGTGTCCTTAGAGTAGAACGATTTATAATCCTTTGGGTATATACCCAGTAATGGGATTGCTGGGTGAAATGGAATTTCTATTTCTAGGTCCTTGAGGAATCACCACTCTGTCTTCCACAATGGTTGAACTAATTTACACTCCCACCAACAGTGCAAAAGTGTTCCTATTTCTCCATATCCTCTCCAGAATCTGTTGTCTCCAGATTTTTTAATGAACGCCATTCTAACTGGCATGAGATGGTGCAATGTTAAGTTATTTATTTGAGATCTTTCTTTTTTTTTATGTAGTTGTCTGTTATTACATAACAATTATCTCATAGGTTTTGGTATATTGTGTTTTAGTTTCATCCCCTTTTTATTTTTTTCATTGAGCCATTGGTGGTTCAGGAGCATGTTGTTTCATTTCCATGTATTTTTAGTCTCTAATGTTTCTTCAGTTACTGATTTCTAGTTTTATACCATTTTGTTCAGAAAAGATACTTGGTATGGTTTCAATCTTTACATTTGTTAAGACTTATTTTGTGGAGTAAAATATGATGTATCTAGGAGAACGTTCCATGTGAACTTGAGAAGAATGAGTATTCTGTAGCTGTTGGATAGAATGCTGTGTATATGGCTGTTAGGCACATTCGATCTAGGGTGCAGTTTAAAATCACTGTTTCTTTGTTGAGTATCTAACTGAACGCACTGTCCATTGCTGAAAGTGGTATGTTAATGTTCCCTCCTGTTGTTGTACTGAAGTCTATCTCTCCTTTGAGATCTACTAATATTTGCTTTATATATGTAGGTGATCCAATGTTGAAAGCATATATAATTGTTATATCCTCTTAATTGATCTCTTTATCATTACATTATTAAGTTACAATGATATTATTTGTCTCCAGTTTTTGACATAAAGCCTATTTTATTTGACATAGTCACTCTTGCTCTTTTTGGCTTCCATTTGCATGGAATATCTTTTTTCACCCCTTCACTTTCTGTCTGTGTCCTTACAGGTGTCCTACAAGTAAGAATTGTAGGCAACATATTGCTGTGTCTTGACTTTGTTTCTTTGCTTTTGATTTTATCAGTTTAGTCAATCTATGTTTCTTAACTAGAGAATGTAATGCTTTTATATTCAAGGTAATTATTGATAGTTAAGAGTTTACTACTGCCATTTTGTTAATTATTTTCTAGTTGGTTCTAGAGCCTTTATTTTTTCATCTTTTACTATCTTCCTTTTTGGATAAATGATTTTCTCTAGTAGAATTTTTGATTCCTTGGTTTTTATTTTTAATGAATCTATTATAAGATTTGCTTTGCAGTTACCACGAGGTTCCTGCTGCATTTGATCTCTTGGTGGTATGGACTGATTATTTGTGTCCCCTTAAAATGCTAAAATCCTAACCCCCAAGATGACAATATTAGAAGGTGGAGGACTTTGAGAGTTGCTTAGGTCATGAGGGAAGAGTTCTTATAAATGGGATTAATTTCCTTATAACAGAGGAGTGAGAGAGCTCCAAGTCCTTTCCACCATGAGATAACAGTGAAAAGCTGATCATCTATGAACCAGAAAGTCGACTTTTACCAGACACTGAATCTGTTGACACCTTGATCTTGGACTTCCCACTCTCTAGATTTGTGATAAATAAACTTCTATTGTTTATAAAACAACCAGTCTATGGTAGTTTGTTATAGCAGCCCAAATGGGTAAGGTATTTGGCAAATAAATAGATTGTGTCATCTTTCTAATTAATATTTTCAGGAAGCCCCATCCAGTTATCTAGGTGATACTGCCAGTATAAACAGTTCAGTCACATATTTTAGGCCCCAGAGTAGATTCCAGAAGGGCCAATTATTCAGCTAGTATGACTATACTAAATAAATTACTTAAGTGCTACTCTCTTCTTTGCGAGCACAGTCATGGACAAAGACACATAAAATAATCTTTTAAATGTAGATGAAGCAATAACATCACTGAAAAGTTTAGTTTTGCCCAATCACTTGAGTAAATTTCCAGGAGGAGATAAGCATGATTATGATGCCATCTTGGATTCATATATTGCTGTTTTTATGAAGAACTCAAAGATAATTAATAGTGCAAGCAACATAAAGATTGAAATAAAATCAGTTCATATGAGGTGCTATAATTGTAAATTATGTTGAAATTGCAAGTTCTAATCTTTTAGACAACAACACTAAAGTTTTCCTTTTGTGCAGCCTAAATAATTACTATATCTTAAAACACTTTATACCTTTTGTTAGGACTCATGTGAGAGTCTTATTATATGCTCTCATAAGAAAATGTATGAGGAAATAAAAAGAAGGGAAGAATGTAGATCAAAGTCTATCTAAAAAGAGAGACTGAGAAGGTAATATTTTCCTAGCATAAGGTTCCAATGCTCAAGTAAAGCTGGTATTTGAAGCCATCCAAGAAAACAGTCAGAAAATGATGTACTTTGAATACCTCTTTTCTTTCCTAGAGGTGTAAAAGGATGCCATGTGGGATCTTTTCACTTTGGAGGGACTCCAGAGAAATATCTCACCAAGGTTTCATAACAGATAGGGGGCCAAATGCACGCTGGATAATATTCTTGTGGTGTGTGAAGAGCCAGGAAAGTCATTTTCAGGTTTCTTGAGCCAGATAAGAAACACACACACACACACACACACACACACACACACACACACGTCAAACCTGACAGGATTCCAGATGAGTTTTAATATTTTAGAATACCCAACCTGTACCTACATCATTCCACTTCCTCATGGACATGAGGCTGTGTTGGTGCCAGCCTCTCATGACCCATGAGAAACAACACTAGCCAGAAATAGAACTGAGAGGGGGCTGGAAATGTGTAGGTTGGGCTTCTGGCACCAAAATGATGTATTAGAACTCATGAGAAACTGTTGTAGGACTTTTAATATGTGTAAGGTAATGATTTTAGAAATGTTTCCACTGATAAAATAGAAGGCACCTAACAAAGGTTTATTAGCATTGGCCACCAATATCTTCTTCTACTGCAGCACTTAGTTGTTTAAAATGAAGGGGGAAACAAATTGAAGAGAAGAAAAGGAGCAAATCCTTTGGAAAGCACAAAAGCCTCCAAACAGTTCCAATCTTAGCGTGTTACGATGTTAAAATATGAGACACATTATCAGGAGATGACATTATTGGAGATGAAAGTTCAAAGAGGACTCAGCTTTGTGTTGGATAAACAGGAACATATGCCCAGCTTCAGAAATATTTCAAATGTGTTGTGAAACTTCACTTGGGAGATAAATGTTAGAGTTCAACTGTGAAAAATTCAGTTGCATATTTGAAAAAGGCAGGTGCTGGGAAAGACCACAAACTTTCTAAGCATGTCAGCACCATCCACCACAATAGCAAACGTAAAAATGTTATTAAGGCCTAAAAAGGTTTTCTGAACAATGGAGCAAATGAGCCTAAGTGTTATTTACTTATCATTGTGTAAATGCATTCCTCTAAGAGGAAAATAAAAATCAGAAAGAAGGAAATTGAGACACTGGAAATATTTCATTGTCGATTTTTATGGGAAATTTATAAAATCAAAGGAAATTTGGGTAGAAGTCACCACATATCAGGAATGAGTAATCTCTGCTGAGAAAGGTTAATTAGTTCATCAGAACAGTCCCAGTCAATAAATTTTGTTGATTTATGAGTTGTGATGGTCTAGGAGAGTATGCATAGCTGATCAGAAATCTTTTCTTAATCCTGTTACTAAAGGAATTAATATATTTATGCTATACTTCTTCTAAGTGGTTTATATTTCTATTTCTTTTATGTCCACTCTACTTTCCACTCATTTAATGAGTACAGTATTCCATGAATAGTGAAAGGGAGTCAATAAATTTTTATTGATTACCTAAACAAAAACTCACTATCTAAAACAAAGGGGAAGTCATGCAGTTCCAATCCTGTTGGAGAGCAGGACTGGCTCTGATTCAAATGCATGGACCATTTCACCAGCTTCCTCACATTGCAGTGTGCTCCTCCTCTATCCCAGACACACAAAGTCATCCCACTGCTGGGGCCACTCCACACACACTTACCCTGAGGACTTCCCCTGGGCCCCAAACTTCAACCCTAATATCTTACACCCAGGGCCTTTACTTTAAAACCTTACAATTTACAAGTTGTCTGGGAGAATATCCACATTGAAGCTGATGAGGATTATCACAATCTAAGTGCTACTGATTATAATTATTAATTGTGCCTTGTCCCTTATCTTGAAGCCATAAAATGCTTTCTCTTAATCTGGAAAGTTAATCCATGTTACTATGCCACTGGATTAAGAGGTTAACCTCCCAAATTAACATTTGCATTTCATTGTGAAAGAAAGAAAGAAGAAGTAGGCTAACAGGTTAGCAGAGTTGAGGGAAGCATTTCAGAATGGAGTCACTCTTTTTATGAAACCCACATTGCTTACTTAATAACACCTTCTCCCCTTTGCAGACTTCCTGAAAATTCTGGCTCTCATTAAATATTGTGGAGAAAACATTTAAAAATACAGTAAAAATCAAGTACACACATGCCCACATACACACACATGCATGCACGTGCACACACACACACATACACACACATCTCATCTTCATCCATGTATTATTCACTTCCTAGAATTAACAAATGCTATCAGTTTGTCACTTTGGTTCAATTTTTATTTTCATTTTTCGAAATGGTGTCTCACTGTGTTGCCCAGGCTGGAGTACAGTGGCTCCATCTCTGCTCACTGCAACATCTGCCTCCTGAGCTCAAGTGATTCTCTGGACTCAGCCTTCTGAGTAGCAGGGACTAGAGGTGCTCATCACAACTCTGTGTCTATTTTTGTAGAGACAGAGCTTCACCATGTCACGCAGGCTGGTCTGAAACTCCTGAACTCAGCTGATCCACTTGGCTCAGCCTCCCAAAATGTTGGGATGCAGATGTGAGCCATCATGCGTGGCCCAATTTTCTTTTTCAAAGGAGCATTTCAAATAAGTTGGAAACTACATTTGTTACTCCTTCTCATCCTTTCTCCCTCTCACCTTCACTCTCCAGGGATAATCATTATTTGATTTGTATCTTTCTAGGTCATTAAATAGATGCATCTATTTAGAAATAATACATGGTACTGCTTTGTGTGTTCTTTTAATTTTTCCTTAGTACACTCACGTTGTACATATTCTTCCACTTGCTTTTTATCCCTCAACATTGTATGCTAGATTGTCCTATAAATAAATGTGTAACCAGTTTGTTCACTTTAACTGCTATGTAACATTTTATATGACCGATGACACCACAGTTTATTTCTTAATTCCCCTATTAGATATTTCCAAACTTTCTCTATTTTAAACAATACTATATTAATATCCTATACACATCTTTGCACATGTGCCAGAACTCTCTTAGGGTGCTTATACCTCCAAGTGGAATTGCTGGGTTATAGGGTATGAGTGCTTTCATTCTTACTATACAGTATTAATTGTTTCTTTAAAAGGAATTACATGAATTTACATTCCTACTAGCAATGTCTGATAGTTCCTCCTTTGTTATAAGTTCACCAACACTTTATATTATCAGTCTTGTATCATTGTTAAACCTACATAAAAAGGAGGAAAACGAGGGATCAAAAGGACCCTTGGTTTTAGCTTGATCAAGTCACACAGTTAACACATAGCAGAGCCAGGATTTTCGCCTTCCAGAACCCACACTCTACAATACTTCAGTCTACTAGCTCCCAATATTTTTTTCCTTGTAAGTAAATTAAATAATGTAAACACTTAGCCTTTAGCCTATTGCCTCATATAAACAAATTATATAAACATTACTTTTATTTTCCATAAAGACTAAACTTTTCAACTTTACTCCAAACTTGAATTTGCTCCCACAGATGAACTTGTATTCGTATGCTCCAACATCTTCTGTAGTACACTAGAATTGTCTATTCAACTGTCATGTAATGAGGTAAATACAATTGTCATATATTGAAAATCTCATTACCTACAGGCCTTAAACTTTGTCTTCACCTTCTTCTACACCCCGTCATTCCCCTTATCCTCATCCTTCAAAACTCTCTTAGGAAACCTCACATGATCAAAACTGTGCAAAGAAGTTAGGACTGTGAAAATGATGCATTTTAAATTTCTTCTACTTGCCTACATGTAAAGTACCCAGTATAATGCCTGGAATATAGCATGTGTTCAATAAATGCCAATTTTTGTTATTTGGATTCTTTGGTATCAGTGTGCAACAAAATAATCATTTCCAGTTGGCAGGCTGACTTATATTTCTACTGCAGCATGAGTGGGATGTGGGTGTAAGACACAATAAGATATTAAAAGAAAAAAAATCACCTTCTCTTTTTCTTCCAACAGAGAATGCATTTCACTTTCTTTCCCAAGGTAACTCCTCTACTTGTGTCCATTATCTTATCTACTTTCGCGTCTTCTGGGACCTTTCCTCCTCTTTCAAGTCTTCAATCTTTCAACCTCTATAATTCTATTTTATTAACTTTAAGATACCATCAACTGCACAGAATAAAAAATGTCATCAAACCAGGATAGCATGCTACCACTCGGAGAGTGACATAGATTTTCATCTTATATTACTGTTGAGCCTACATGAAAAGGGGGAAAAGAAACTTTGTACTTACAGTTTGATTTCTCACATACACAGGACTACTGACGTTGCTTTTCCATACAATCTTGTCCTCTGTGCTATCAAAAGTATTGGTGACACACCATTTCTTAAGGGTGCTCCTCTGCTGTTTCCAAGACTGTCTTTCAAATGCTTCACCCACCCTCTAAGCTTTGACATACATGTGTTGACAGTGATTAAAAATCATGACTGCTGCCTCATTCAGCAGCAACTGTCAAATGCATCCTGATTTCAGAAATATTAAAATGTGGACAAAAATTTACCACAGAAACAATAAAATGTAGTAGACCCATTTCCTCCAAATCTTATCCTGAATTATAGTTCCCATAATTCCCACATGTTGTGGAAGGTACCCAGTGCAAGATAATTGAGTCATGGGGGCAGTTTCCCCCATACTGTTCTTGTGGTAGTGAATAAGTCTCACGAGGTCTGATGGTTTTATCAGAGGAAACCCCTTTCGCTTGGCTCTTACTCTCTTGTCTGCTGCCATGTAAGATGTGCCTTTTGTCTTGGACCATGATTGTGAGGCCTCCCCAGCCATACGGAACTGTGAATCCATTAAACTCTTTTTCTTTTTAAATTACTCAGTCTTCGGTATGTTTTTATCAGCAGCATGAAAACGTAATAATACATATCTTAACCTAGCAATTCAAATTATAAAGATTTATCCTAACACCTCTGTGCACAAAAGTTAGAAAACCTAGAAGAAACAGATAAATTCCTGAAAACATACAACCTCCCAAGATTGAACCAGGAAGAAACTGAATCCCTAAACACACAAACAAGTACTAAAATTGAAGCAGTAATAAAAAGCCTACCAACCAGAAAAATCCCAGGACAAGATAGATTTTCAGATGAATTCTACAAGATGTATAAGGAAGACCTGGTACCATTCCTACTAAAACTGTTTCAAAAAATTAAAGAAGGGTCTCCTCCCTGACTCATTATGTGAGGTCAACATCCTCCCCAAACCTAGCAGAGACACAGACACATAAATAAAAGAAAACTTCAGGCCAATGTACTTAATGAATATAGATGCAAAAATACTCTAAAAAAATACTAGCAGATCAAATCAAGTAACACATCAAATAGCTAATTCATCAAGATCAAGTATTCTTTAACTCTGGAATGCAAGGTTGATTCAATATACACAAATCAATAAATGTGATTCATCACATAAACAGAACTGAAAAAAAACCACATGATCATCTTTTAGATACAGAAAATGCTTTTGATAAAATTCAATATCGCTTTATGTTAAAAACCCCTCAGCAAACGACATTGAAGTAACATACCTCAAAATAGTAAGAGCCATCTATGAAGAACCCACAGCCAACATCATACTGAATGGGCAAAATCTGGAAGCACTCCCCTTGAAAACTGAAACAAGACAAGAATGCCTTCTCTCACCATTCTTATGCATAGTCCTGGAAGTCCTAGCCAAAGAAATCAGGCAAGAGAAAGAAAGGGTATCCAAATAGGAAGAAGAGAAATCAAACTATCCCTGTTTGCAGATTATATGATTCTATACCTAGAATACCCTATAGTTTCTGTGCACACGTTCCTTGATCTGATAAACAACTTCAGCAAAGTTTCAAGATAGAAAATCAATGTACAAAAATCAGTAACATTCCTATACATCAGCAACATCCAAGCTGAGAACCAAATGAAGAACACAATCACAATTACAATAGCCTGAAGAAGAATAAAATACCTAGGAATACAGCTAACCAAGAAGGTAAAAGACTTCTACAATGAGAATTACAATACACTGCTAAAAGAAATCAGCCATGACACAAACAAATGGAAAAATATTACATGCTCATGGATAGAAAGAATCACTATTGTTTAAATGTCCATATTGCCCAAAGCAATTTACAGACTCAGTGCAATTCCTATCACACCACCAATGACGTTCTTCAGAGAATTAGTGAAAACGATTTTAAAATTCATATGACACAAAAAGAGCCTAAATAGCCAAGGCACTTCTAAGCAAAAAGAACAAAGCTGGTGGTATCACATAACCCTACTTCAAACTATACTACAAGTCTATAGTAACCAAAACAGCATGATACTGGCACAGAAAGAGACATACAGACTAGTGAAACAGAAAAGAGAGTGCAGAAATTATGCTGCATGCCTACAACTATCTTGTCTTCAACAAAGTCAGCAAAATAAGCAATGAATGAGGAAATAACTCCCTATTCCATAAATGGTGCGGGGATAACTGGTTAGCCATATGTAGAAGATTGAAACTGGGCCCCTTTCTTATACCACCTACAAAAATCAGCTCAAAATGGATAAAGACTTAAATGTAAAACCTCAAACTATAAAAACCCTGGAAGATAACCTAAGAAATACTACTCTGGACATAAGGCCTGACATGATGAAGATGCCAGAAACAATTGTAACAAAAACAAAAATTAATAAATGGGATTGAATTAAGCCAAAGAGCTTCTGCACAGCAAAACAAACGAACAAAAAAAAAACTATCAACAGCGTAAACAAACAACAAACAGAATGGGAGAAAATGTTTGCAAACGATGCATCTGACAAAGGTCTAATATCCAGAATCTACAAGGAAATATAAAGAAATTTACAAGCAAAAAAACAACCCTTCCTGCTAAAAAGTGGGCAAAGGAAATGAACAGACACTTTTCTTTTTTTTTTTCTTTTTTTTGAGATGGAGTTTCGCTCTTGTTACCCAGGCTGGAGTGCAATGGCGCGATCTCGGCTCACCGCAACCTCCACCTCCTGGGTTCAGGCAATTC
>NW_016107419.1:4388271-4442025 GCF_001604975.1 Cebus imitator
TGTTGACCAGGATGGTCTCGATCTCTTGACCTCGTGATCCACCCGCCTCGGCCTCCCAAAGTGTTGGGATTACAGGCTTGAGCCACCGCGCCCGGCCCAAACAGACACTTTTCAAAAGAGGACATACAGGCAGCCAACAAGCATATGAAAAAATATCCCATGACACTAATCGTTAGAGAAATGCAAATCAAAACCACAAAGAGATACCATCTCACACCAGTCAGAATGGATGACTACTATTAAAAAGTCAAGAAATAACGGATATTGGCAAGGTTGTGGAGAAAAGGAAATGCTTATACACTGTTGGTAGGAATATAAATTAGTTCAGCCATTGTGGAAAGCAGCTTGGAGGTTTCTCAAAGAACTTAAACAGAACTATCACTTGACCAAGCAATCTCATTATTGGGTATATGCCCAAAGGAATATAAATAAAGACATATGCATGTGCATATTTATCATAGCACTATTCACAATCACAAAGACATGGAATTAAACTGAATGTCTATCAACAGTAGATTGGATTAAAAAATGTGGTTCATACATATAATGGAATACTATGAAACCATTAAAAAGGAATGAGATGATGTCCTTTGAACCAACATAGACGGAGCTGGAGGCTGCTATTTCAAGCAAACTAATGTCAGAGGAGAAAACCAAATACTGCATATTCTCACTTGTAAGCGAGAGCTAAATTTTAAGTACACATGGAAACAAAGGAAAAAATAGACACTGGGCTCTATTTGAGAGTGGAGGGTAGGAGGAGTGTGAAGATTGAAAAGTTACCTATTGGGTATTATGCTTATTACCTGGGTGACAAAATAACCTGTACACCAAACCCTGTGACACACAATTTACCTATGTAACAAACCTGCAAATGTTCCCTGAACCTAAAAGTTAAAATGAATTAGTTATCCTAAGGCAGCAAGTAGAGAAGTACTCAAAGCTATAAACAGAAAGATTTTGGCACAGTCATTTAGAGTAGTGAAACACCAAAACAGTCTAAATGGTCAACTACACCTGGTTAACAAATTGTAGTATATCCATTTTAAAAAATTATTTTTATTTCAGACAGGGTCTCACTCTGCTGCCCAGCCTGGAGTGCAATGGCATGATCATGGCTCACTGCAGCCTCAAACTCTTTGGATTCTGGTGAGCCTACTGAGTAGTTGGGACCAGACACACACCACCATGCCCAGCTAATTTTTGTATGTTTTTGTAGAGACTGTTTTGCCATGTTGCCCAGGCTGGTCATGAACCCCTGGGATCAAGTGATCCACCTGCCTTGGCCTTCCAAAGTGCTGGGATTACAGGCATGAGCAAGCACACATGACCTAAAAATTCTTTAGCCAATAAAAGTTATGAGTTAGATCTCTATTTACTGACATGATGTGGTAGAGTAAGTAATGCCTAGTAGTATTTCACTTGCTCCTTTCATTTCTTGTCTCCCTTGCAATTAGGTGAAGCCATGTAATTCATTCTAGCCAAAGAAATGTGGAAGAAAAGTGTGCCACTTACAGACTGAGGCAAATAAAAGCCCTTGTAAGATTTCCAATTTCTCCCCTTAGAAATGGAAGAACTGGGTCATTCCAAACACTGGAGCTACATGATGGAGTTTCCATCAGCTCAGGTCCCTGGGTAGGAATGTATGGCACAGAGCCCTCCATTAATCTGTTTATGATATGTAGCATGAATAAGAAATAAACTTGTGTGGTATTAAACCACTTAGAGTTTGAGATTTTCATACTGCAATATAAATTGGCCAAGCCTTGCTAACCTAATACATATTCTAAAAGATTTATGACACATTAAACAAGAGTCAATGATATAATGTACATAAAGGTAACAGTTTTTGTAAAACAGAATGACAGTATTTTGTTTCTTCTCATTTAAAAAATGAGTTTGTTAATTTTTTTTAACTTTAAGAATTTTTTTCCTTTGTAAAAACTTTAGAACAAAATAAATTATATACCATGCTCGACAAAACTAGCTTCATTAATGAATAGATAGAAAAAACCAAAAAACATCTAAATTTTACCAGCTCTTTTACAAGCTAATAGTTTTGAGAAATATGGAATACAGGGATGGACAAAGAAGGCTGCTCAGCCAATATCTGTGTGTTGGGGGTGGTATGTGGACGCTCAGATGTTCCAGCCCCAAAGCAACTGAAAGAAGATTCTTGGTGATAGTAGGAAAGTTGTATTGTACATGTGGGACAGAAAATTAAAAACAAATGTTATCTCTATGGAAAATGCCTTGGGAGTAAATAATGAAGCTGGAGATGAAGAGAAGAACCCAGCTCTATCCAAGAAGCCACAGAGGTAGCTGCCTGAGTAGAGAATGTCATTTATATAAAGGTTTTACGGCCGGGATGAAATTCTGAAAGTTTGTGTTTTCCTACGTGCCCAGACCCTAAACGCTTCTCCTCTGGCTCCTTTCAGTCTAACTTCGTTCCCTACTTTGTCTCCATGTCTTCTTTTACCTTCTCTCTTCCATTTCATTTTCTGTTTATTTTATTCTCAGGAACCATCATGGCCTCAGGATATTTTCCATTACTCACAAAACTTTCCATTACTATGAAAGCAGGCAGGATGGCAACAAAATACGCATGGCCTTTCAGATGAAAGTAAACTTGGAAAAATTTCCTTCCATTCCCTCATGTTGAAGACTGAAGTTTGCAGAGAAGGATGGAAAACGTGTTACTGATTTAGTGAAGGTTATTGTCTTAAAGACAGAAGATTGTTTTCCCTGATATTGGTTAGCGTGGTGGGGCAGATGTTAGGGCTAGGTGCTTTTCTTTGTTGCTGCACACAGATTGGCTTATTGGTTTACTTGTTTTTCATTCACTAAGGCAAATCCCTAAGCAAGGAGCTCCCTCATTCTCTGACATGACATTGATGTAAGCTTTATTAAAAGATACTCTTCTTAAAAGCAGAAAGAACTGAATTGGGGGGGGGGTTGATTCTGTGCCACGGTGATAATGAGGATCAGCTAAGGAGGTCTGTTACTGGCAGAACTGGTGTGTGCTTTAAGACACACAGTGGTGCCAAGAAACAATACAAAGTGTGAGAACAAGCAGACTGAGTCACGATCCATTGCAGATTCTAAATTGTACACTTCTGTCTCTATATATAGCACGTCAAAAGTGTCATTTCTGCTGTCATGAGAACGTTTTAGATTGCCATCACCATAAGTACAGCAACAACAGTAGCATTTCTTTATATTAACTGTATCTGAATCCCACAGCAAGATGCAGTTTCTCCTGACACATTTAACTTGGGGAATATTATTAGGCTGGGAGAATCTCTGGGGGAAATAGGGTACTGCTTCTTAAATCTATGAAAAGAGGAGTCATTCTAGTTGACATAGACTACAGAGTGTTGTACTTTTTTGGATCTGGCTGTCAGAAATCTCCAAGTATGGTGTGAAAGATGTATGATATTCTTTCAGCAAGGCTATTTTTTCAAGTGGAATTATGTGGGTTTGAAACCAGAATGGGAGTGCACTTGTTAATAATTCTTCCACATCCTGATTGTGCAGCTGAGATGCTGGAGGCAAGGGGATGACACATTTTCAAATGTACCAGGAAAGAGAAACATTTAAAATGGCCATATGTATTTCTCCTGTTATTTCTGCCTTTTTAATAAAAGGACATCTTTGGTTCATTTTGGGCAAAAGCTCTCATTTATGCAGACATAAAATAAAATCTTCCTTTGTTTTATAAGACAAAAATATTTGTGGGAATGACTTGGGGATACTTTAATGAATGATCTCCTTTAATTATTTCTTTTCCTATGTGCATTTTCAAAAAATATCTCTGATAAAAATAAATCTAGATGTTATCAAAAACATAGAAGTGTTCTGACTGCAGAACTCTTACAATGATCTCACATAGAGAAGATGCACTTTCAACAAAGTATTTAACATGCACACTCACTGTACAGGAGTAGAATGAAAAAAAGCTAGAGTTTTTATCCTGAAGGAACAATATCTTTTTTAAAAAAAATCTCTGAAGTATTAGTTCTTTTTACTTTAAAAAAGACATACAGGAAAATTCACTATTTGAGGCATATAGTTCTGTAATTTTGACAAATGAATACAGTTATGTCACTACCACCACCACCAAGATACAGAACAGAATGCCAAAGCATTTCCCCCAGTCCCTTTGTAGCCAAGCTGCCCACAGTCCCAAACTCTGACAACCATTTGTTTTTTGCCTCCATTGTTTTGTGTTTTCCAGAATGTCATATAATTGAATCATGCAGTATGTGGTCTTTTGGGTCTGGTGTCTTTCACTAAACAAAATGCATTTGAGATTCATCCATATTGTTAAATGAATTTATAGTGCATTCCTTTTTATTGTCAAATAGAATCCCATTGCATAGGTGTACTACAATTTGTTTATTCATGAACGAGTTGAAAGGTTGTTTCCAGGTTTTGGTAATGATAAATAAAGTTACTAAAAATATTTGTGTCCAGGTTTTTGTTTAAACATAAGCATTTAGCTCTTGGGTAAATACCTAGTAGAAGGTTATTGATTCACATGGTAAATACCTAGTAGAAGGATTATTGATTCACGTGATCTACAATTTAGAAACTTACCATGTGAATATATGTTTAACTTTAAAAGAAACTGACAACCTGTCTTCCGTAGTGGCTATATCATTGTATTCCCACCAGAAGTATATGTACAAGAGTTCCATTTGCTCACAAAGCTTGCTCACACTTACTATTGTTATTAGTATTTTATTACTTCTAATAATTGGTTTGTAGTGAAAATTCCTTATGGCTTTAATTTATATTTCCTTAATGACTAACGATGTTGAACATTTCATGTTGTTATTTGTTATCCATGTATTTTCTCTGGCGATTTATTTGTACAATTTTTTTTGTCCATATGAAGAATTGGATCCTTTGTTTTCTTACTGAATTTTGAGAGTTCTTTATATGTTCTAGATAAAAATCTATTGTTAAATATGTGTTTTGCAAAGAAGTCAGTACCTTTACATCCCCTTAGCAGTGTCTTTTACAAACCAGGTTTTCATTTTGATGAAATCTAGTTGATTACTATTTTTGGTGCTTTTGGTGTCATATCTAAGAAACCTGCTTGGCCCCAAATCTCAGAAATTTTCTTAGTTTTTTGTTCTAGGAATTTGATAATTTTAGATCTTACATTTCAGTCTCTGATCAATTTTTAATTTTTATATAATATATAAAGTTTGTGTAAAAGTTCATTTTTTTTATATTGATATCCAATTCTCTTAACATCATTTAGTGAAAATGCTGTACTTTCTCCATGAAATTGCCTTTGTACCTTTGCTAAAAATCAGTTGGTCAAATGTGTGTGTCTACTCTTGACTCTCAGTTCTGTTCTGTTGATATTCACGTCTGCCCTTTCACCAATATTATACTGCTTTAGTTACACTAGTTTTATAGTAAGCCTTAAATCAGATTATGTGAATCTTCCAAACTGTTCTTCTTCAAAATTGTTTTGGCTATTCTAGTTCCTTTGACTTTCCATGTGAAATGTAGAATCACCTTGTTAATTTCTGCAAAAAAGAAATACTGCTGGAATTTAGATTGAGATTGTGTTAAATCTGTATAACATAATTTTAGGACATAAAGAAACTTCTACAAAGCACAACTAAAAATCCTAAGAGGTATCCTAAAATCAATTCATATGAGCTAACATTCCTATTTGTGAACTTAGCATTTGATAGATATGTAACATCTATCTTTTATTTATTTATTTATCTATTTATTATTGTACTTTAGGTCCTGGGGTACATGTGCAGATCATGAGGGATTGTTGCATAGGTACATACATGGCAACGTGGTTTGCTGCCTCCAACCCCCCATCACCTATATCTGGAATTTCTCACCATGTTATCCCTCCATGCCTCCGTGACCTCCCCACACCCCTCCACTGTTCCTCCCTTGGATCCCCACAACAGACCCCTGTACGTGATGCTCCCCTCCCTGTGTCCATGTGTTCTCATTGTTCAACACCCACCTATGAGTGAGAACATGCCATGTTTGATTTTCTGTTCTTGTGTCAGTTTGCTGAGAATGATGGTTTCCAAATTCATCCATGTCCCTACAAAGGACATGAACTCATCATTTTTTATGGATGCATAGTATTCCATGGTGTATATGTGCCACATTTTCCTTGTCCAGTCTATCATCTGTAGGCATTTGGGTTGGTTCCAGGTCTTTGCTATTGTAAACAGGGCTGCTATCAACATACCTGTGTATGTGTCTTTATAATAGAATGATTTATAATCATTTGGGTATATACCCAGTAACAGAATTGCTGGGTCAAACGGAATTTCTATTTCTAGGTCCTTGAGGAATCATAACACTGTCTTCCACAATGGTTGAACTAGTTTACATATCCCACCAACAGTATAAAAGTGTTCCTATTTCTCCACATCCTGTCCAGCATCTGTTGTCTCCAGATTTTGTAATGATCGCCATTCTAACTGGCATGAGGTGGTATCTCAATGTGGTACTGATTTGCATTTCTCTAATAATCAGTGATGATGAGCATTTTTTCATATGTTTCTTGGCCTCATATATGTCTTCTTTTGAAAATCCTCTGTTCATATCTTTGCCCACTTTTGGATGGGTTTTTTTCTTGTAAATCTGTTTTACTTCTTTGTAGATTCTGGATATTAGCCCTTTGTCAGATGGGCAGATTGGAAAAATTTTTCCCATTCTGTTTGTTGCCGGTTCACTACAATGATTGTTTCTTTTGCTGTGCAGAAGCTCTGGAGTTTAATTAGGTCCCATTTGTCTATTTTGGCTTTTGTTGCCAATGCTTTTGGTGTTTTAGTCATGAAGTCCTTGCCTATGCCTATGTCCTGTATGGTTTTGCCCAGCTTTTCTTCTAGGGTTTTTATGGTGTTAGGTCTTATGTTTAAGTCTTTAATCCACCTGGAGTTAATTTTAGTGTAAAGTGTCAGGAAGAGGTCCAGTTTCTGCTTTCTGCACATGGCCAGCCAGTTTTCCCAACACCATTTATTAAACAGGGAATCCTTTCCCCATTGCTTGTTTTTGTCAGGTTTCAAAGATCAGATGGTTGTAGATGTGTGTCATTGCCTCTGAAGCCTCTGTTCTCTTCCATTGGTCTATTTCTCTGTTTTGGCTCCAGTACCATGTTGTTTTAAATACTGTAGCCTTGTAGTATAGTTTGAAATCAGGTAGTGTGATGTCTCTGGCTTTGTTTTTTTTTTTGTTGTTGTTGTTGTTTAGAATTGTCTTGGCTATGTGGGCTCTTTTTTGGTTCCATATGAAGTTTAAGGTGTTTTTTTCCAGTTCTGTGAAGAAGGTCTTTGGTAGCTTGATGGGGATAGCATTGAATCTATAAATTACCTTGGGCAGTATGGCCATTTTCACAATACTGATTCTTCCTAACCATGAGCATGGAATGTTTCTCCATCTGTTTGTGTCCTCTCTTATTTCCTTGAGCAGTGGTTTGTAGTTCCCCTTGAAGAGGTCCTTTACATCCTTTGTTAATTGTATTCCTAGGTATTTTATTCTCTTTGTAGCAATTGTGAATGGGAGTTTGCTCATGATTTAGCTGTCTGTTAGTCTGTTATTGATGTATAGAAATGCTTGTGATTTCTGCACTTTGATTTTGTATCCTGAGACTTTGCTCAGGTTGCTTATCAGTTTAAGGAGATTTTGGGCTGAGATGACAGGATCTTCTAAGTATACAATCATGTCACCTGCAAATAGAGACAATTTGACTTTCTCTTTTCCTAATTGAATACCCTTTATTTTTTTTTCTTGCCTAATTGCTCTGGCTAGAACTTCCAATACTATATTGACTAGGAGTAGTGACAGAGGGCATCCTTGTCTATATCCAGATTTCAAAGGGAATGCTTCCAGTTTTTGCCCATTTAGTATGATTTTGGCTGTAGGTTTGTTGTAAATAGCTTTAATTATTTTGAGATGTGTTCCTTTGATACCTAGTTTATTGAGAGTTCTTAGCATAAAAGGCTGTTGAATTTTGTCAAAGGCCTTCTCTGCATCTATTGAGATGATCATGTGGTTTTTGTCTTTGGTTCTGTTTATGTGGTGGATTACATTTATAGACTTGCGTATGTTGAATCAGCATTGCATCCCTGGAATGAGCCTACTTGATCGTGATGGGTAAGCTTTTTGATGTGCTGTTGCATCGGTTTGCCAGTATTGTATTGAAGATTTTTGTGTCTATGTTTATCATGGATATTGGCCTGAAGTTTTCTTTTTTTCTTGAGCCTCTGCCAGGTTTTGGTATCAGGATGATGTTGGTCTGATAGAATGATCTGGTAAGGATTCCCTCTTTTTGTATTGTTTGGAATAGTTTCAGAAGGAATGGTACCAGCTTCTCTTTGTATGTCTGGTAAAATTCAGCTGTCAACCCATCTAGACCTAGACTTTTTTTGGTTGGTAGGCTCTTCTGGCTTGTAGGGTTTCTGCCGAGAGATCCACTGTGAGTCTGATGGGCTTCCCTTTATGAGTAACCCGACCTTTCTCTCTGGCTGCCCTTAGCATTGTTTTCTTCATTTCAACTCTGGTGAATCCGATCATTATGTGCCCTGGGGTTTCTCTTCTTGAGGAATATCTTTGTCGTGTTCTCTGTATTTCCTGGACTAGAATGTTGGCCTGTCCTGCTAGGCTGGGGAAGTTCTCCTGGATAATATACTGAAGAGTGTTTTCCAGCTTGGATTCATTCTCTTCATCACATTCAGGTACACCTATCAAATGTAGATTAGGTTTTTTCACACAATCCCATATTTCTTGGAGGCTTTGTTCACTTCTTTTCACTTGTTTTTCTCTGTTCTTGCCTTCTCATTTTATTTCATTGAGTTGATCTTCAATCTCTGATATCCTTTCTTCTGCTTGGTCAATTTGGCTATCGAAACTTGTATATGCTTCGTGAAGTTCTTGTGCTGTGTTTTTCAGCTCCATCAAGTTGTTTATATTTTTCTCTAAGCTGTTTATTCTAGTTTGCATCTCATCTAACATTTTTTTCTAGGTTCTTAGTCTCTTTGCATTGGGTTAGCACATGTTCTTTTAGCTCTGAGAAGTTTGTTATTACCCACCTTCTGAAGCCTGTTTCTGTCAATTCATCAGATTCATTCGCCATCCATCTTTGATCCCTAGCTGGTGAGAAGTTGTGATCCCTTGGAGGAGGAGAGGCATTCTCGTTTTTTCATCCTTTTTGCGCTGGTTTCTTACCATCTTCGTGGGTTTATCTACCTGTGGTCTTTGTGGTTGGTGACTTTCGGATGGGGTCTCTGAGTGGACATCCCTTTTGTTGATGTTGAAACTATTTATTTCTGCTTCTTAGTTTTTCTTCTAATGGTCAGGCCCCCCTGCTGCAGGACTGCTGGAGGTCCACTCCAGACCCCACTTGCCTGGGGATCACCCGCGGGGGCTGCAGAACAGCAAGGGTTGCCACCGGTTTCTTCCTCTGCTATCCTTGTCCCAGAAGGATACCTGCCAGATGTTAGCCTGAGTTCTCCTTTATGAGGTGTCTCTTTGGGTATATGGGGATTGGGGTGTTGCTTGAGGAGACAGCCCATTCCAGGTTTATTTATAAGTTCCTGTTGTGCTGCTGCCTTTTCTCATAGATGCCCTGCCCTGCATGGAGTAGTCTAGTCACAGTCTGCCAGCAGAGGTGTTGCTGAGCTGCCGCAGGCTCTGCGCAGCTGCTGTGTGAACTGCCTCAGTAGTGGTGAACTGCCTTGGTAGTGGGGTATGCCCTTACCCCTACTGAGCTGGACCATCCTGGGTCCAGCTGTGCTTGCTATAAAACTCTCAATACAGAGTGTTTCAGATTGCTTGTTTTGTGGGGGTGGACCTGCCAAGCCAAATCACCCTGCTACCTGTCTCAGCCCCCTCCCTTTCAGTTGAATTGGGGGCTCTATCTCCCTGGCATTCCAGGCGCCAGTCAAAATGGCTGCCCAGACTTGTGTGAGTTTCTGTGCACTGACCCAGCACCGGCTGAAACCGCCACACTGAAAACTCATGGTGCTTTTCAGTCTGGGAATCTCCTGGTCTGTGAGCAGTGAAAACTTGTTTGAAAATGTGGTGAGCACTCACCCTCTGCACTGTTCTCACTGGGAACTGCACTCTGGAACTGTTCCTATTCAGCCACCTTGGATCCTCAACATTTATCTTTTAAAATAGTACTCATTAGATAAGGCATTGGAGAAAATATTGAAATTACAAAACCTATTTATTGGCCCAATACACTCTGTTGGCAGGTCTTATTGTAAATTACAACTTAGTTTTCAGGTGTGTAAATCAGCTGAATATGACTTCAAAGTCAACATAATTAGGTATAAAAAGATAGCTCATACTAATAGCATACTCTGCTTACTTGTGTCAAAATAGCAAACTTCAAACTGGAAACAAGATTCTTTCTGTCCAGGAGGACTGGGTGGTATCACACAAAGCATCACCATTTCCCACAGTGTCCTGTCTGTTTGTCCTATTTAAAGAATGACAACATAGCTGTGTAGGAACATAGGCTCTAACTTAAAGTATGAGAAAGAGAAATGTAAAAGGGTATTCACATTATATCAGAATAATTTCTAATTCAAAGGGTATTTATGAAAGGGAGCCTGAAATTCATGTTCATGGGGCCCTAATATCACTATTATGTTAATATCACAGAAAGAATATCACCCTTTCAGTGTTTCATCTATACCATGTTTGTTTCCTTCCTTCAATTGAATTGTTTGATGTACTGCCAGTTTTCTTGGTTTCCTGGTGATTTCCATTGTAGATGTTGTAAAAATCTTTTAATTGGACCAAACCAAGTACTCATTTTTTGTTGACATGGCGCTGGCTTGTGTCTTGAGAAATTTTTAAACAAAGTCTGTGGATAAAAGTATAGCAGCATGTTTTGCACATTGAAGGGGAGAAAAATAAAAGAAAATTAGCTGTTTTTCTTGTTGTCACATGCTTTCTGGCATCATTTTAAATGTATTTATAATACTGCTGTCATTAATATTACGCTCACTTGGTTGAAATTATTTTGTTTCTCCCTTCGGAAATAGAGCTGCTCAAGACTGATAAATAATAACACATTATATACGTACTGTGGATTATTTAACATTCTGATTAATGAGATATTTTCTACACTAAAATGACAGTCTTTAAAGCTTTGCAGATGTAAGCTTGTCAATCTTAGAATATGAATAGTGTTTACATTTGAAAGATGAATCTGATACATTGGTAAAGTGGTTAATTTTGCTCTCAAACCTTTTTCATGAAATCTCTAGTAGAGTAATAGGATGAAAAGTTCTCATTAAAAACTGACCTTGTCTACATGGCATTTAGCCAAACCAGGCCACACAAGCTCATATAGGTTCAAAGATTTTTGAGAATATAGATTTAGATTCTGTTAAGGTTATTTTCACTTTGGTTTACCAAACTGCTAATAGGCATGGCAAAAATTATAAAATGGGTGAGGGTACAAGTGAGTGAACTAAGGAGATGGGGTAGAACACAATTCCCTCTCCCTGTAACCTCTCATGTTCTGACACTCCACAAGGAACTCATCCAGTCATGAGAGCTGGAATGTCAGGCTCTCTTCTTAATACTTCTTTCAGTTGGAGGGTAAGAGGGGTATCAGCATTAAAGGTTTCACTGTATTAGCAAATGAAGAAATTAATGCTGTGCCATTACTTACTCCCCATATCATCAGCCTTTCTCATCAGGGCACTAGGCTGGGCCATGGCCTGGCACAGGTGTTCTTTCTCCAAATGTGCTGCAAATCTACTTGGTCCTCATTAGGCTACCTTCCTTCTCTTTGTACTATATCCTTCCACCAGCAGCGATTTTGCTAACTTTTGCTATTGCTTTAAAAGAAAGATATGTCCACAACAAAGAATAATTGAACATCCAGATTCCTTAGCCTTTGTGGCTAATTTTTAACTAATCTAAGAAGCAAGGAAGTTCTCAGCTAATTAAGATGAAGACATAAGAAGAGCAATTGGGTAATCATAGAATAAACTAAAGCCTGATTGCTTCTGGGTATTTTTTTTTTTTTTTGCAGGGAAAGTTTTTCTTCAAAAATGTTTTATGCAACCCCAGAATCATCAAACATATGTGATATAAAAAACATCAAAAGGAAAAGAGACTAAAAACTTGGCTTTACAACAAAATGGTTCCAACGACTTTTCCAAGCTCTAAAGATTTCTGTGTCCTTCAATTCTCAGCCCTTCAGTCACTTTAGAGCTATACAAATAAGTAGAATAAATGTCCTCACAGCATAGTTTATTCAATCAAATAGAGCAGGTTAAAATCAAGTTTATCCATGTAAAAAAGTATTCTTTACAGTGTGAGGAGACCCCTTGTTCTCTCAATGAGTAAGAAGAATCTCTTCTCATTGTGAGGGAGTTGCCTTCTAAAAACATGTTTGATGTTGTCAAACATATTAATGATTACAATCTTTTTCACAATAATGTAACACTATGATATCAACCTTGAGCATTTAAAAGGGGAGATAAAGACTGAGGACATAAAAAAAAAAGTGCTATTGCTGTTAGGAATAAATTTAGATAATGCATGAAAAAAAGGAGAATGCTCAGTATGAGCAGAACACTGGAGAGTTCAAAACCAGGAGAAATGAGAAAAGGGGCAACAATAAGGAAAAGATTCAAAAGACCAACCCTTCAAAGGTGACCATGAAACCTTTCCAGATAGTACTTCATGGAACCTAAAAAGAAAAACCAGGAGTACAGACAATTATCACTGTTCCCAAATACCATGGAAATAACTATAAAATTTAAACTAATATGCTAGTACTAGGACAGGAAATTAGGAAAAATGACACATGCTCAAGACTTGCAAATTTCTATTGTGTTTAAAGTGATATGAAGGGCCAATCTGTGAATTTCCACACCATGAGGTTACTGGAAAGTTGTAGATACAGGAGACCCTGAAAATAAGAGCCACTAACAGTCCATACCTAGGAGGAAGGAGGGCAAGGTATGGGACGGAAAGCCACAGCAAATTGAAAATATGTGTGGATGAGCTTTCGTCTGAAGCAGATGGCCCCAATGAACAGAGTTGGCAGAGTGGGCTTCCTCTGAAAGACATGGAAAAGATACTGTAAGTCAAAAGGAGACCATCTGGAGGAAGCAAAGGAAATGCCTTCCCTAAAATAGATTTTCTGCAAGAAGAAAAGCTCATTTTATAAAATGTCTGATCTGGCTTTTCAAAAATATATGTCAAATATCAAAAGAAAGGAGTAAAGAAAATTCAAATTTTATGAAGGTAAAAAATGAAATTATTCAACTAAAACCTGAGGAGGAGCAATGAACAGCAGACCAGATATTGCAGAAAATTAACTTTAGTGAAAAACAAGAAAAGTTTAAGCATTTTTCCAGAGGTGACAGATAAAACAATGAAAATGATTTCTAGAAAAGATTTCTATGGAAGAAAAATTATAATGATCTAATTTGTGTATAATAATGGAACAATGGAAATCACAAATAAGAAAGAAATAGGATAGAAGAAAATATTTTTTTAAAAATTTAAATTAATAAAGCCCAAATCTACAGAGCAGAAAAGGTCCCTGAAAAATCACCAACTCAAGAACAGAAAAATATTTTAAAATTTTTATTAGAACTTTGGGCAGAGCAAAATGGCCAAACAGCAGCTTACATCATTCATCCCCTCTGCAGGAACACCAAATTTTAATAACCACACACAAAAATCACAGTCACAAGAACCAAAAATCAGGTAAGCAATTATAGTACCCGGGTTTAACTTCATATCATGGAAAGCGTCATTGAAGAGGGCAGTAAAGAGAGTCTTAAAGTGCCAATGCCACCCCTCCCCTATATCCCATGTGGCATGGATAATCTGTGCACTTAGGAGGGAAAGAGTACAGCAATTGTGAGGCTTTGCATTGAATTCAGTGCTGCCCTGTCACAGCAGAAAGCAGAATCAATCTGTACTCAGCCAATGTTTACCACAGAGGGAACATTTGGACTGGCCCTAGCCGGCAGGAAATTGTCCATCCCAGTGGTTAGAGATTGAGTTTCAGCAATCCTCACTACTGTGTACTAGAGTGCTCTGGGACCCTAAGTGAACTTAAAGGGCAGTCTAGGCCAAAAGGACTTCAATTTCTAGGCAAGTCCTAGTGCTGAGCTAGGCTTAGAGCCAGTGGACTGGGGGGCATGTGACCCACTAAGATAACAGCCAGCTTGGCTAAGGGAGTGCTAGCACCACCCCTAGTGCACTCCTAGCAGCAGCAGCAATGAGGCAGAGGTATCTTTGCACTTGAGAGAGGGAGAGCACAGTGACTGGAGGACTTTACATTGAAGTCAGTGCTGCCCTGTCACAGTGGAGACCTGGCAATATTCATCGCCTGCTGACTAAAGAGCACCTGGGCCCTGAATAACTACCAGCAATAACCAAGTACTACACTGTGGGCCTTGGGCTCTGAGACATGTTGGCTTCAGGTGTGACCCAGCATATTTACAGCTGTGGTGACTATGATGAAAGACTCCTTCTGTTTGATAAAAGTAGGGGCAAAGTAAAAGGGACTCTGTCTTGCACATTAAGTACCAGCTCAGCCACAATGGGGTGCAGCACCAAGCAGGCTCTTGAGGTCTGCAAGTCCAGGCCTAGGATCTTAGTCAGCATTTCTAGACCTGCCCTGGGCCAGAGAGAAGCCCACTGCCCTGAAGGGTGAGTCCCAGGGCTGGCAACAGTCACCACAGCTGGCAGAAGAGTCTTTGGGCATTAAGTGAACATCAGCAGTGGGCTGGCAGAACCTTCTGTGGGTTGGTGGTGGTGGTGGCCACAGGGAGAGGACCCTCTGCCTGTGGTAAGGGGAAGGAAGAGAGGGAAAGACTTTGTTTTGTGGTTTGAATGTCAGCTTAGACACAGTAGAACAGAACATCAGGTAAATTTCTAAGGTTTTTGACTTTAACCTGTGGCTCCTAGACAGCATCTCTGGACCCAGCCAGGGCCTGGGGAAACTCATTGCCTTGAAAAGAGGGACACAAATCTGGCTAGCTTTGTCAGCTGCTGATTGTAGAGCATTAGGGCTTTGAGTGAACATAGGTGGTAGCCAGGTAGAAGTAACAGTGGGCCTTGGGTGAGACCCAGTGCTGTGCTGTCTTCTGCTCTTAAGTACAGTACACTTAGTGGTGGCCACAAGGGTACTTGTGTCATACTACTTCCAGTTCCAGAAACCTTAATATATACAGAAAGAAACTGTTTGGGAGAAAGTGAAGGAAAAGAATAAGAGTCTCTGCCTGGTAATCCAGAGAATGCTTCTAGATTTTATCCAAGACAACCAAGGCAGCACCTCCATGAGTCAGCAAGAACCACAGCATAATTGGATTTGTAGCCAAAGTCCTTTCGAACACCTGGAAAGCCTCCCCAAAAAGGATGTGCATAAAAAAAGCCTAGACTGTGAAGACAACAATAAATGCCTAACTCTTCAATTGTCAGACACTGACAAACATATACAATTATCAATGTCACCTAGGAAAACATGATCTCACTAAATTAACTAAATAAATAAGGTACAGGGGACCAATCTTGGAGAGACAGAAATATGTGACTTTTCAAATAATTCAAAATATCTGTGTTGAGGAAACTCAAATTAAAGAAAACACCAAAAAGGAATTCAAATTCTATCAGATAAATTTAATAAGGAGACTGAAATTATTAAAAATAATCAAGGAAAAGTTCTTGACTTGAAAAATAAAATTGACATACTGAGGAATGCATTGAAGTCTCTTAATAGCAGACTTGATCAAGCAGGAGAAAGAATTAGTGAGCTTGAACACAGGCTATTTGAAAATACACCATCAGAAGAGACAAAAGAAATCAACTGAAGATGCAAAACTCACTGGTACTAGCACACACACAAAATATTATAACACTGTAATTGTGTTGTGTAAAATACTCTTATCTTACATAGAAGGCTTAATAGTACACCAATCAAAAATAATATCTACAATGACTTTCCAGACACAGACAGTACAATAAGACATAACAACAAAAAAAAAATTTTAAGAAGTAGGTGGGATGAAGCTAAAGAGTAGAGTTTTTATGAGTTTTATTTTTGCTTTATTTGTTCATAAAACAGTGTTGTCATTCATTTAAAATAATGGCTTTATAAAATAGTATTTGCAAGACCCATGGTAATCTCAAATTGAAAAATATACAACAAATACACAAAATATAAAGAAGATATTACATCGTATCACCAGAGAAAATCACTGCCACTAAAAGGAAAACAGGAAGAGAAGACCACAAAACAACCAGACAACAAATAACAAAATAGCTGGGGTAAATCCTGACTCATCAATTTAAGTAACATTAAATGTAAATTAACTAAACTCTCCCATTGAAAGAAATAGAATTGCTGAATGGATAAAAAAGCAAGACCCAATGATCTGTGGCTACAAGAAGCACAGTTTGACTGTAAATATATAAATAGACTGAAAAAAAATGGATGAAAAAAGATATTCCATGCCAAATGAAACCAAAAAAGAGCAGGAGTAGCTATAATCAAATTACACAAAATAGGTTTCAACCCAAAAACTATAAGAAGAGACCAAAAGCTCATTATATAGTGATAAAGGAGTCAATCCACCAAGAGAATATAACAATTATAAATATATATTGACAAAAATATGTATATCTTCCAGTGCTGCCAACACTGGGGCACCCAGATACATAAAGCAAACAGCGCTAAAGAGAGAGATACACCTTAATACAATAATAGCTGGAGACTTCTATACCCCACTTTCAGCATTGGACAGATCTTCCGGACAGGGTATCAATAAAGAAACATCAGACTTAATCTGCACCATAGACCAAATAGACCTAATAGATATTTACAGAGCATTTCATCCACAGACTCCAAAATACACATTCTTCTCCTCAGCATATAGATAATTCTTAAGGATAGACCATATTTTACGTCACAAAACAGGTCTTAAAACATTTCAAAAACTTGGAATTATTTCAAGCATCTTCTGTGACCCTCTGACCACAGGAGTAAAACTACAAATCAATAACAAGTCAACATTTGGAAACTATACAAACGCATTAAAATTAAATAATACGCTCCTGAATGACCAGTGAATAAATGAAGAAATTAAGAAGAAAATTTAAAAATTTGTTGCAACAAATGGTAATTGAAACACAACATACCAAAACCTATGGGATACAGGGAAAGACGTTCTGTTAGTTCATGCTTGCTGTGTTATAAATAAATAACTGAAACTGGAGAATTTATAGAAAAAAAGAGGTCAAATTGGCTTACAGTTCTGCACAGGTGGGTAGGCCTCGGGAAACCTGCAATCATAAAAGAAGACAAAAGGGAAGCAAGCATAGTTTACAGGAAAAAGCAAGAGTAAGATAAAGTGTGGGAGAGGAACCACACACTATTAAACAATCAGATCTCATGATAAGTCACTCATGATTCCAAGAACAGGACCAAAGGGTAAATCTGCCACCATGATCTAATCACCTCCCACCAGGATCCACCTCCAACATTGGGGATTACAATCTGATATAAGATTTGGGTGGGAACACAGATCCAAACCATATCATTTTGCCCCTGGCCCCTCCCAAATCTCATGTTATTCTCACATTTCAAAATTCAATAATGCTAACAGTTCCTCAAAGTCTTAACTCATTCCAGCACTAACTCAAAAGTCCAAAGCCCAAAGTCTCACCTGAAACAAGAAGACCACAAAACAACCATAAAACAAATAACAAAATAGCTAGATTAAGTCCTTTCTGCCTATAAGCCTATAAAATAAAAAGAAAGTTAGTTGCTTCCAAGACACAATGGGGAGTTTTAGGCATTGGGTGAGTGCTCTCTTTCCAAAAGGGAGACATCGTTCAAAAGAAAAACGCTACAGACTCTGTGCAAGTTCACAACCCAGCAGGGCAGTCATTAAATCTTAAAGCTCCAAAATAATCTCCTTTGACTCCGTGTCTCATGTTCAGGCCACACTGTTGCAAGGGGTGGGCTCACAAGGCCTTGCACAGCTCCACTCCTGTGGCTCTGCAGAGCTTAGTCCCCATAGCTGCTCTCAAGGACTGACATTAGGTGCCTGTGGCTTTTCCAGGTGCATGGCCCAAGCTCTTGGTAGATCTCCCATTCTAAGATCTGGAGGACAGTTGCCCTCTTCTCACAGCTCCACCTAGGCAGTGCCCCAGTGGGACTCTGTGTGGGGGTTCCAACACCATTTTATCTCCATGCTGTTTTAATAGAGATCATCATCATGAAGGTTCCACTGCTGCAGCAGCATCTGCCTGTATATCCTGGGTTTTCCATATATCTTCTGAAATCTAGGTGGAGGCTCCCAACCCTCAACTATTGTACTCTGTACATATGTAGGTTTAAGAGCATGTGGAAGCTGCCAAGGCTTATGGCTTGCTCCCTCTGAAGCAGCAGTCTGAGTGCCTGGGCCCCTTTGAGCTGTGGCAGTAGGAGGAGCAGCCAGGATGCAGGGAGCAGTGTTGTGAGGCTGCACAGGGCAGCAAAACCATTCTTCCCTCCTAGGCCTCAGGACTTGTGATGAGAGGGGCAGCCAGGAAGGGCAGCCAACCCCCAGGCCCCTGTGTGTGATGTCCCTCTCCCTGTGTCCCTGTGTTCCATGGTGTATATATGCCAAAGTTTCTTTATCCAGTCTATCATTGATGGACATTTGGGTTGGTTCCAGGTCTTTGCTATTGTGAATAGAGCCACAATGAACATATGTGTGCATGTATCTTTATAATAGAACGATTTATAACCCTTTGGGTATATACACAGTAATGGGACTGCTGTGTCAAATGGTATTTCTTGTTCTAGATCCTTGGGGAATTTCCACAGTGTCTTCCACAATGGTCAAATTAAATTACACTCCCATCAACAGTGTAAAAGTGTTCCTATTTCTCCACATCCTCTCCAGCATCTGTTGTCTCCTGCTTCTTTAATGACCGCCATTACAACTGGCGTGAGTTGGTATCTCAATGTGGTTTTGATTTGCATTTCTCTAATGACCAGTGATGATGAGCTTTTTTTCATATGTTTGTTGGCTGCATAAATGTCTTCTTTTGAAAAGTGTCTGTTCATATCCTTCACCCACTTTTTGAAGGGGTTGTTTTTCTCAGCAAACTGACACAAGAATAAAAAACCAAACACTGCATATTCTCACTCATAGGCAGGTGTTGAACAATGAGAACACCTGGGCACAAGGAGGGGAACATTACACAGTGGGGTATGTTGGGGGATGGGAGGCTAAAGGAGGGACAGCGAGGGAGTGGGGATGTTGGGGAGGGACAACACTGGGGGAAATGCCTGATGTAGGTGATGAGGGTATGGAGACAATGAACCACCATGGTATGTGTGTCTATGCAACAATCCTGCAAGATCTGCACATGTATCCTGGAACTTAAAGTACAATATTAAAAAAAAAAAGATTAAAAAAAAAAAAAAAGAATTTCCACACATTCTTCCACAATGGTTGAATTAATTTATATTCCCACCAACAGTGTAAAGGTATTCCTATTTCTCCACATTCTCTCCAGCATCTGTTGTCTCCTGATTTTTTGATGATCACCATTCTAGCCAGTATGAGATGGTATCTCACTGTGGTTTTGATTTGTATTTCTCTAATGACCAGTGATGATGAGCTTTTTTTTCATACATTCATTGCCTGCATAAATGTCTTCTTTTGAAAAGCATCTGTTCATATCCTTTTCCCACTTTTTGACGGGCTTGTTTTTTCTTGTATATTTGTTTAAGTTCTTTGTAGATTCTGGATATTAGCCCTCTGTCAGGTGGATAGAGTGCAAAATATTTTTCTCATTCTGTTGGTTGCCAGTGTGCTCTATGGATAGTTTCTTTTGCTGTGCAGAAGCTCTTAAGCTTAATTAGGTTAAGCAGCAGTCTGAGTGCCTGGGCCCCTTTGAGCTGTGGCAGTAGCAGGAGCAGCCAGGATGCAGGGAGCAGTGTTGTGAGGCTGCACAGGGCAGCAAAACCATTCTTGCCTCCTAGGCCTCAGTCCCTGTGATGAGAGGGGCAGCCAGGAAGGCAGCCTTTTTGTCTATTTTGGCTTTGGCTGCCATTGCTTGTGGTGTTTTAGTCATGAAGTCCTTGCCCATGCCTATGTACTGAATGGTATTGCCTAGGTTTTCTTTTAGAGTTTTTATAGTGTTAGGCCTCATGTTTAAATCTTTAATCCATCTAGAGTTGATTTTTGTATAAGGTGTAAAGAAGGGGTCCAGTTTCAGCTTTCTGTATATGGCTAGCCAGTTGTCCCAACACCATTTATTAAATAGAGAATGCTTTCTCCATAGCTTGTTTTTGTCAGTTTTGTCAAAGAACAGATGGTTGTAGTTGTGTGGTATTCTTTCTGAGGCCTCTGTTCTGTTCCATTGTTCTATATCTCTGTTTTGGTACCAGTACCATGCTGTTTTGATTACTGTAGACTTATAATATAGTTTGAAGTCAGGTAGTGTGATACTTCAAGCTTGATTTTTTTTTTCCTTAGGATTGTCTTGGCTATGGTGGCCCTTTTCTGGTTCCATATGAAGTTTAAGGTGCTTTTTTTCCAATTCCGTGAAGAAAGTTATTGGTAGCTGTGGTAATAGTGCTGAATGTATAAATTACGTTGGATAGTATGGCCATTTTCATGATATTGACTCTTCGTTCCCATGAGCATGGGATGTTTTTCCATCTGTTTATGGTCTCTCTTATCTCCTTGAGCAGTGGTTTGTAGTTCTCCTTGAAGAAGTCCTTCACATCCCTTGTTAGTTGTATTCCTAGGTATTTTATTCTCTTTGTAGCAATTTTGAATGGGAGTTCACTCATGATTTGGTTCTGTTTGTCTGTTATTGGTGTGTCGGAATGCTTGTGATTTTTGCACATTAATTTTGTATCCTGAGGCTTTGCTGAAGTTGCTTATCAGCTTAAGGAGATTTTAGGCTGAGATGATGGGATGTTCTAAATATACAATCATGTCATCTGCAAACAGGGACAATTTGACGTCCTCTCTTCCTATTCGAATACACTTTATTTCTTTCTCTTGCCTGATGGCCCTAGCCAGAACTTCCAATAATATGTTGAATAGGAGTGGTGAGAGAGGACATCCTTGTCTTGTGCCAATTTTTAAAGGGAATGCTTCCAGTTTTTGCCCATTCAGTATGATATTGGCTGTGGGTTTGCTATAAATAGCTCTTATCATTTTGAGATATGATCCATCGATGCCTAGTTTATTGAGAGTTTTTTGACATAAAGGACTGTTGAATTTTATTGAAGGCCTTCTCGGCATCTATTGAGATGATCATGTGGTTTTTCATATCTTTGTCTTTGGTTCTGTTTATGTGATGGATCACATTTACAGATTTGCAGATGTTGAACCAGCCTTGCATCCCTGGAATGAAGCCAACTTCACTGTGATGGATAAGCTTAAAGAAGGGCATTACATAATGGTAAAGTGATTAATGCAATAAGAAGAGCTAACTATTCTAAATACATATGCACCCAATACAGGAGCACACAGATACATAAAGCAAGTTCTTAATGACCTGCAAAGACTTAGACTCCCGCATAATAATAGTGGGAGACTTTAACACCCTACTGTCAATACTAGACAGATCAATGAGACAGAAAATTAACAAGGATATCCAGAACTTGAACTCAGATCTGGACCAAGTGAACCTAATAAACATCTACAGAACTCTCCACCCCAGATCCACAGAATATACATTCTTCTCAGCACCACATCTCACTTATTCTAAAACTGACCACATAATTGGAAGCAAATCACTCCTTAGCAAAAGCAAAAGAATGAAAATCATAACAGTCTCTCAAATCACAGTGCAATCAAATTAGAACTCAGGATTAAGAAACTCACTCAAAACCACACAACTACAGGGAAACTAAACAACCTGCTTTTGAATGACTACTGGATAAATAACAAAATGAAGGCAGAAATAAAGATGTTCTTTGAAACCAATGAGAACGAAGACATGATGTACTAGAATCTCTGGGACACATTTAAAGCAAATTTATAGCACTAAATGCCCACAAGAGAAAGCAGGAAAGATCTAAACTTGACACCCGAACATCACAATTAAAAGAACTAGAGAAGCAAGGGAAAACAAATTAAAACGCTGGCAGAAGACAAGAAATAACTAAGATCAGAGTAGAACTGAAGAAGATAGAGACACGAAAAACCCTTTAAAAAATTAATTAATCTAGGAGTTTGTTTTTTGAAAAAATCAACAAAATAGATAGACCACTAGCCCGACTAATAAAGGAAAAAAGAGAGAAAAATCAAATAGATGCAATAAAAAAATGATAAAGGTGATATCACCACTGATCTGGCAGAAATACAAACTACCATCAGAGAATACTATAAACACCTCTATGCACACAAACCAGAAAATCTAGAAGAAATGCATAAATTCCTGGACACTTACACCCTCTCAAGACTAAACCAGGAAGAAATTCAATCTCTGAATAGACCAATAATAAGTTCTGAAATTGAGGCAGCAATTAATAGCCTGCCAACCAAAAAAAGTCCAGGACAAGATGGTCTCACAGCTGAATTCTAACAGAGGTACAAAGAGGAGCTGGTACCATTACTTCTGAAACTATTCCAAACTACAGAAAAAGAGAGAATCCTCTCTAACTCATTTTATGAGGCCATCATCATCCTGATACCAAAACCTGGCAGAGACACAACTGAAGAAAAGTTTCAGCCAATATCCCCAATGAATATTGATGAAAAAATCCTCAAAAAATACCAGCAAGACCAGCAAGCTGAATCCAGCAGTATATTGAAAAGTTCATCCACCATGATCAAATCAGCTTCTTCCCTGGGATGCAAGGCCAGTTCAATGTACACAAATCAATAAACATAATCCATCATATAAACAGAATCAAAGACAAAAACCACATGATTATCTCAATAGCTACAGAGAAGGCCTTTGATAAAATTGAACAGCCCTCCATGCTAAAAATGCTCAATAAACTAGGCATTGATAGAATGTATCTCAAAATAATAAGATGTTTATGACAAACTTCCAATACTATGTTGAATAGGAGTGGTTGAGAGGGCATCCTTGTCTTGTGCCAGTTTTCAAAGGGAATGTTTCCAGTTTTTCCAATTCAGTATGATATTGGCTGTAGGTTTGTCAAAAATAGCTTATTATTTTTGAGATAATAAGGGGGTGGGGGCTAAGGGAGGAATAGCAGGGCGGTAGGGCATGGGGAGGGATAGCATTAGGAGAAATACCTAACGTAGATGAATGGGGTGATGGATGGAGCAGACCGCCATGACATGTGTATATCTATTAATAAACCTGCATGATCGGCACATGTACACCAGAACTTAAAGTATAATAAATAAAAGAAAATTATAGGCCAGTATCTCTGATAAACTAGCAAACTGAATTCAACAAGACATTAAAAAGATCATTCATTATGACCAAGTGGAATTTATCTCCAGGATTCAAAGATGGTTCAGCTTACACAAATCAATCAATGTGATGCCTATATAAACAGAATATAGGACAAAAACCATATAACTGCTTCAATTGATTCTGAAATAAACAATTGATAAAGTTTAACATCCTTCATGATAAAAACCTTCAGAAAACTGTATAGAAGGAACATACCTTGAGATAATAAAAGCCATATATGAAATACCAACAGCCAGTATCATACTGAAGGAGAAAAACTAAAAGGTTTTCCTCTGATAGCATGACAAGGATGCCCACTTTCACCACTGTTATTAAACACAGTACTGGAAGTTCTAGCTAGGGCAATTAGAAAAGAGAAAGAAGTAAAGGGCCTCCCATTTGAAATGGAAGAAGTAAAATTATCCTCATTTGCAGATGACATAATCTTGAATTTGGAGAAATGTACAGACTCCACCAAAAAACTTTTAGGACTAATAAATTTAGTAAAGTTGCAGGATACAAGATTAACATACAACAATCAGTAGCATTTCTGTATATTAACAGTGAATGATATGAAAAATAAATATACAAAGTAATTCCATTTAAAATAACGACAAATAAAATATCTAGAAATTAGCCAAACTTATAAAAGATTTCTACAATGAAAACTATGAACACTGATGAAAGAAACTGAGGAGGACACACAAAAAATGGAAGGATATTCCAGAATCTACAAAGAACTAAAGCAGATTTACAAGAAAAAACAAACCCATCCAAAAGTGGGCAAAGGATATGAACAGACACTTTTCAAAAGAAGACAAGTATGCAGCCAACAAACACATGAAAAAATGCTCATCATCATTGGTCATTAGAGAAATGCAAATCAAAACCACATCGAGATATCATCGCATGCCACAGACACTCAACACCAGCTCATAAAAACACTAGGAAGGGGAGCTGTACTCTGCAAAGCCACAGGAGCAGGGCTGTGCAAGGCCACAGGAGCCTACCTCTTGCATCAGCATGAGCTGGATGTGAGACATGGAGTCAAAGGAGATCATTTTGGAACTTTAACGTTTAATGACTGCCATATTGGATTTCGGACTTGCATGGGGCCTATAGGACCCTTGTTTTGGCCAACTTCTCCCATTTGGAATGGGTGTGTTTACCCAATGCCTATATCCCCATTGTATCTAGGAAGTAGCTAACTTGCTTTCATTTTTATGGGCTTAGATAGGCAAAAGGGAATTGTCTTGTCTCAGATGAGACTTAGTACTGTGGGCTTTTAAGTTAATTCTGAAATGAGTTAAGACTTTGGAGACTGTTGGGAAAGCATTATTGGTTTTGAAATGTGAAGACATGAGATTGGGGAGGGGCCTGGCATGAAATAATATGGTTTGGCTGTGTCCCCACCCAAATCTCATCTTGAATTGTAACCCCCAAAATTGCTGTCATGGGAGGAACCCCAGTGGAAGTAATTGAATCATGGGGGTGGGTCTTTCCCATGCTGTTTTCATGATAGTATATAAGTCTCATGAGATCTGATGGTTTTATAAAGGGGAGCTCCCCTGCACCCTCTCTCTTGCCAGTTGCCATATAAGATGTGACTTTGATCCTCATTTGCCTTCTGCCAGGATTGTGAGGCCTCCCAGCCATGTGTAACTGTGAGTCAATTAAACCTCTTTCCTTTATAAATAGCCAGCCTTGAATATGTCTTTATTAGCAGCATGAGAACAGACTAATATACTGAGCAATAACCCACAAGCACATGCACCAAAAGCAAAAATGGACAAATGGGATCACATCAAGTTAAAAAATTTCTGCACAATGCAGGAAACAATCAACAAAGGGAGGAGGCAATCCACAACATAGGAGAAAATATATGCAAATGACCCATCTGACAAGGGATTAATAATCAGAACATGTAAGGACTCAATAATGTCTACAGGAAAAAAAATATATAATAATCCAATAAAAGATGGGCAAAAGATTTGAATAGTTATTTCTCAAAAGAAGACATACAGATGGCAAACAGGCATATGAAAAGGTGTTCAACATCATTGATCACCAGGGAAATGCAAGTCAAATCTACAATGAGTATCATCTCACACCAGCTAAAACAGCTTTTATCCAACACAGGTAATAACAAATGTTGGCAAGGATGTGGAGAAAAGAGAATTCTCATATACTTTTGTATGAGGATTCAAATCAAAACAACTGAACCTATGGATATAGAGAGTAGGATAGTGGGAATGTAAATTAGTACAACCACTATGGTGAACAGTTTGGAGGTTCCTCAAAAAACTAAAAATAAAGCTACCATATGATCCAGCAATCCCACTGCTGGGTAAATACCCAAGGGAAAGGAAATCAAATATATATCTGCACTCCCATATTTGCTGCAGCACTGTTCACAAAAGCCAGGATTTGAAAGTAATCTAAGTGTCCATCAACAAATGAATGGATAAAGAAAATGTGGTACATATACACAATGGAGTACTATGCAGCCATAAGAAGGAATGAGATTCTGTCATTTGCAACAAGATGGATGGAACTAGAGATTATTGTGCTAATGAAATAAGCAGGCACAGAAAGACAAACTTGGCATGTTTTTCCTTGTTTGTGGGTGCAAAAATCAAAACAATTAAATCCATGGAGAGAACAGAAGTATAGTTACTAGAGTCTGGGAAGGGTACTGCTGGGATGGGGGAGAATTGGGGATGGTTAATGGGTATAAAAAATATATAGTTATAAATAAGACCTAGTATTTGATAATACAGAAGAATGACTAGTCAATAATAATTTAGTTGTACATTTGAAAATAAGAGTATAACTGGATTGTTTGTAACACAAATGACATATGCTTGAGGGGATGGAAATCCCATTTTCCAAGATGTGATTATTTATTATTGCACACCTGTATCAAAGTATCTTATGTATCCCATAATATAAATATATGTGTATATATATATGTATATATATATATATATATACACGCACCTACTGTGTATCCATAAAAATTAAAAAAATAAACTACCTCTGTACATCTACAATGTTATTATCCTCAAAGGTCATATACAGTTTACCTTTGAAAAACAGGAGTTTGAACTGCATGGGTCCACTTATATAAGATTTTCTTCTGCTTCAGCCACACCTGAGACAGCAAGATCAAGCCCTCCTCTTCCCTCTCCATCTCAGACTATTCAATGTGAAGATGATGAGGGTGAAGACCTTTATGATGATCTGCTTTAATGAATAGTAAATATATTTTCTCTTATGATTATGATTTTCCTAATAACATTTTTGTTCTCTAGATTACTTTATTGTAAGAGTACACTATACAATACATAATTCAAAATATGTTAATCAACTATATTATGGGTAAGGCTTCCAATCATCAGCAGGCTTGTAGTTAAGCTTTTGGGGAGTCAAAAATTATACACAGCTTTTCAACTGTGTATGGGGGCTATCAGTGCCCCTCACCACTACATTGCTCAAGGGTCCACTAAAATTTGATAACTACTTGAAAACTTTTCTTTTGGGGCTTTACATTCTAGCAGCCTTAACTAGCTAAGAACATTTTAAATGGCTTTTTAAGCACTACACTTCCATCTGACTCTAATGAAGATCCACATTTAGTTCAGATGCCAAATAAAATTTAACTGAGACCCAAAAATTTATAAGATAACAAAAGTAAATTAAAACCAAATCTAATTAAGTAAAGTAAAAATATTAGGCTAGTTTAGTTCACATGCACCAATCAGAGGTCTTAACTAACTCTGCTAGTAAAGAAATTGAAAAATTAAATCTTAGCTTGAAAGTACTGAGCTGACTTATCTCAGATAAGGCAGCTAAAATGAAAGGGAAGAAAAGCTTTAATAAGATATTCATTAGTATTGGGAGTTAGTGTTCCCAGTCTCCTCATATTGTAGAAAAGCATGCAAGTGTTAAGGTTTATTAGACAATGTGACCACAATAAATTAGACTGCCTATCTCTTTATGCTTGTGCCATCAAGCTCTGCCAATTTATGGGATATTATTTAGAAGAAACTCAAATTGCATAAGTAGATTAAGCTAAGAGCAAGTGGAATCTTGACTTCTTAATGAATTTGACTGGTAAACAAATGTATGTACAAATATTCTACAAGCCCTTCACAAATATTAGCACTCTGTGTCTGGAATTAACACATATTTCACCACTGGGCTGTTCTTGCTCTTTCTCCCTTTCTTTGACTGTCTCTTCTCATGGCTTCTTTGATTCATCTGGATTTACAACCTGTTCTAAATGACTCTGTTTGGCTTTGACTTGAACCTCAACTCTAGGTCACATCTTGTCCCTTTTCTTATGGACAGAAATCTCTAATACAGATAACAGATACAATGACCCTGAACCTTACTCCAAGCTCTGTAGGAATTATCTCCCCACCTATCAGGAAAGAAAAATCATTTCTATAGCTGAACTTCCATGAGGTCAATGGAAATTACAATTTCAAAAGTGATTTATAGATCAATAAATACTTATCGTGATTTCAGTTTCTCTACTGATGACACACAAAGAAAAACTTCCTAATGAATTTGAAATATAAAGCAGCTGCTAACTTTGATATGGAACTTACTAGCTGAGAGAATTACCGGAAGAATACAATTTCCTTGATATTTAGAAATGATATATGAATCTCAGACTTGTTCTTTAATTTCTGGCTACATAACAAAAATATGACTTTTATTCCATTTTACTTGGCTCTGTGAAAGTACATTCTCTTTCATGAAATCACAAATTCAAGAGTGGGAGCTACCACTAGTGTCGCCAATTTGGAATCAGTACTGATATGTCTTGATTTTAAAATATCCCACAGGCATTGAAATGAAAATCTATTAAGTAGCAGTATTGTCATTCATTTGCTGAAAAAAATCAATGACTAGCAATATGCTTTTAATGGTATATTTTTATATATAAATTGATTAAAACTTTAAAATTAATTTTAAATTACTTTAAAACTAGAGATTTCACTATTGAATATGCTATACCTTATATTTTTATAAATTTAAAATATTCATATAACTTGAGTACATATAATATCTAATTGAATGGCCCATTACTGAAAATTCTGAATGTAATGGCCTAGAAGACAAACTGTCTGTACAAGGAAAAAGAAAGAATGATTATGAATATTAGATTGTAACAACATGCTCATGGTTCTGTTTATGTGACCATTTCTCATTAATACAGATGAACGCAAGAGACAGAACCTATACACTCACTGCTCTTCACATCACAAACGGCCTTAACTACAGAAATATATTCATCAAGTTAACCCAAGACTATAAGCAAATAATCTATGCAGAAAATAAAAACATATGCTGTTGCAATAATTTTTTTGCATCTGAATATATTTCATGCATAGCATGTGTTTTTCTAATTCCTTAAATGACTTGGGACCTGGATATGCCCATATTAGGAACAATAGATCACTGTGTTCTACCATTTTCTTTCTGTATTCTACAAATAATGAGGCCTGAAGAAACTGTACAGGCATGATGAAGAACAATTAGAGATTCAAAAAGGATCTATACAATTTGAGTTAGTAATTTAAACTGGGAGAGGTACATTGCTAACACTGGGAAAACCTAAAGCATATATACCTATAAGAACAATTAACATTTTTCTCATTAAGGAGATTAACATTTTTCTTATATAAGGAGATATGGTTAAAATGAACTTCAACTGTAGTTGTAATTTTTCAGAAACTGAAGACTTAAGGTTGCCATTGCTTTTGTGATTAATTTACCTACTACCATGCCCTTAAGTCCTTCACCAAAGCTATAGGCAGAAAGAAAAAACAACCATACGAATCAACAAAAAGGTTTTAATCAAATGAGGAAAATGTAGCATTCATGATTTAAGATGGTTGGAGGAGAGGGTAACATGAATATGCTGACTTCCACATTACTTCATGCCCCCATGAATTCTTCTTCTAGGTAAAGCAAATGTTTTAATTATCAGAAACACACTAAATACCAACATGTTAGCAGATGAAATTAGTTACAAGCTCTATGAAGCATAAGTCTTGTTTCTATTTTGTTCTACAGTATAAAAAGAGAAAGTCTGTCAGGAAACAAACTAAAATGAAGAAAATACGAGTTTTGTCTAACTGAGAAGCCTACCAGTATCTGGCCCCAACATTCTTCATATTTGCAATTCCAATTATGAATCCCTCAATTCAAATCTATCTTTTTAGCATACTTTTTGGAAAATTTTGTCTTACTTTTTGGTATGAGTGGACCATAATCAGCTATCTCTAAGGCCAATTCTAATATCCTGTTGAATTTTTAAAAGTGTATGCTTCGCTCATCTTCCTGAGCCACTTATTCTACAGTGATCTGGCTTAAAGGAAAGAAAATACGTGACAGGACACCCTTTAGTCTTGTCTTCTCTGGACTCCCCAGCAAGCCAAATTCCATGGCGCATTTGTAGTCCATTCCTGGTACTATGTGCCCCTTTCCTCAGGTGTTAGGCTCTTGTTTTTCCTGGCTTTGCCCTTAACTCCAGATAAACCATGATTGTTAAATAGATGTTTCCAGACATTCTAAGTTTTGAATTCTATACAATATGGTAGTCAAATAAGTAATTTGTACATTGCTTAAGTTTGGGTATTTCTGTGGTTGGATAGTTTGAAAATTTAAGAAGGTCATTTGAGCAATATTTTGAAATTGAAATCAGAAAAGGACTTCAAAACACCAATGTAAGTATTCTACTTTTCTGAGAAAATGGTTTGTAATTTAGGATTTGCTGTTAAGTGTAGATGAGAATTGCTAGCTTACCTGAACCAGCTGCTACCACTTCATTTTATGCTCATAATAATGAAGTAAGAGTTTTGGCAAGTGAAAACTGTTGTTTGAAACCTAAGAGGCTGAAAGCATCTGTCAAACAGTGTATTCAGGGCTGAACCTAATGGTTTACAAACCAGATGATGAGTGTGTACATGTTATAAATTTGCTGCTGTACGATGCTTTCCTAAGCTTTGTATACAAAGTGGTGAAAGTTTTCATTCTACTGGTGTGACTCATCAATACAACAGATGAGATGTTTGATAGAAACATTGCTGTCATTTATAATGAATTCATAAGCTATTGTTCAACTCCCTTTTATGCTACAAGCCCAGCTGAGAGCCCAAGAGTTTGTATTTAATCAGACACAGTACATGTCTAACTTTCACAAAACATCAGGATAATGACGAATATAATTTTTCAGAAAAAAACTAATTTCTTAAATTTGTCAAGTAAGATTTAAGAAGACCCAGTTTAATTCTTTAGAAGAGCTTATTTTTACATAAGCTCTTTTACACTTTCTATTCATTATTCAGTACACTTTGACTTCCCTTTGAGTATAATCAAAGAATAGCTTTAATGTAGTCCCCAAACTATCAGGAAGCTATAGTCTATAGCATGAATGAAAGAAAGATTGGTTACAGGAAGAAAACATAAATGGTGTTTGAGAGTGAAAGAATTTAGAGAACAAGTGCCAGTATCAATATCTTCCAAGGAAGGTAGCCTTAATTTGCATTTAGTTACCATTCAGGATGAGAATTGCTAGCTGGTCTGAAACAACAGATATAATCATATTTTATACCAAGGGTGCCCATTGTCATCCTGACACAAAACCTCAGGTTTTTCTCCTAATTGACTGAAAGTACAGTCATGTCTCTTTATGGTGTTCTTTCTTTTTTTCTCTGTCTCCAAGAATTTTCTTCTCATTAGGGTCTAACTGGACACTCTTGTTTTTTAGTGTCAAGCCACTGAACTGACTGTGTACACATTCTTAGCTTAGTTAGCTGCAAAGTACCTGGAGGCTGCAGTTAGTAACAAATTCAGCTTCTGCAGAATCATGCAAAGGGGAGTGTCTCTTACTTCGATTACTTAAAAAAAAAAAAAAGAAGATTTCATTATCTGGGAACAGAAAATGAACTTTGAAGTGGATCTTATTTAGTAGTTTAATATCTAAAAAAAATATGGGGGATCTTGTTTTAAAAATATGATTCAACACAAGGAATTTGAGAACACATTCAATTTCCTTTTTTAAAAAAATCTTTGTTTCCTCCCCTATTGATTTCTCTATTGAAAAAGGAAGACAAAATGAGACAACATTCATTTATAATGAATCTATTTACCTTATCTATCTATATCTTACATATGGCATTTTCTTTAGCTAGTTGCTATTTAATGTTTTAATGATTTAGATTTTCAGTTTAGAATAATTCATATTTTTGAATACTTGATTAAAAACACAACAAATATAAACACATACTACAATAGACAACATAATAAATGAAACTGTTGCAGAATGGGATAACGTTGTATGTTTAAATTTCTTATAACCAAAAAATATTTCTGATGTTAGCACTTGTAAATTATGTTTATTGGTTTCTGGAATCAATATGATAACCTAAGTCTACATAGAATCTACCTGTCTCCAAATTTCTCAGTGAGGTAGCTCAAACAATGCCTACAGCCAAGGGCTGAATATGTGTATCTCTTCCATCACAGATTATTATAGAGGGATCCTATCAATAGGTTGAACCAAATGGATGAGAATTTACTCCTATCCATTAGAGCACCACTGCCCCCATTCTATTTAGCACGTTCGATAGGAAGTTTATCTGCAATCATGGTTCTGTCTACTGCACCCATAAGAAAACCATCTGGTAACCCCTCAGATCATGTTTTAGGGCAAGCAGCTCCTGTCTGGTTCACTGGAAAAGCCCAAACACTCTCCATCTTACTTATAGCATAGGACACTATGCTAAACATTGGGAATGCAGTGAATAAGACAGATGTGCCCCATGTCCTCATGAAATCAGTGAGGATAACTTCTAAACAGTCATTTATAAATATAAAGAAACATATTTAAATATTTAAAGATATCCAAACATATAAAGAAAAGTATCTGCTTAAAAGAGAGGTATTGTTTAAATTACGTTAGTTTGTTATAAGAAATATCAATTTGAATTCGTTTAAGCAAAAACAACAAAAAGAGGGAGAACAGCATGAAATTTACACAAACAGAAAATACAAAGATGAATTGGTTTTGGTGATAACTGAAATGAGGAATTTGGAACAGTAACAGGAATCTTCCTATGCATCCTCTCTGCTCATAAGACTATCTTGGCCTTATTCTCTTTTGTGGCATAAGGGATTTATCCTCATGGCAGGAAGCATAGTTGCTAATTACTTTGGACTCAATCAGTAAGTTGCTGATTACTTACAGACCCAAGAAACCAAGGAGACTTCCTATCTGCTAGTAAAAATACCAAGGGAGAATTCTGACAGGCCCAACTTGGGACCCCATGCCTAGGCCAGTTATTGTGGCCAGAATGATGGACAGTACTATGATAAGGTCAGCCTGCAGGAAAGGGGTGCATATTTAAGTATGCACACTCTGACTTAAAATTCTGATTGGTAGCCCCCACCAGGTCAGCAAGGCTAGCAAATTGGAATCAGAAGAAAGTGAAAAGTGATGGAGAACAACAACTGATGTTGGGGACAAGGGTCATACAAAAGAATCAGAGCAAATTGACTCAACTGAAACCGTTACTGAGTGAAACAGGAGACAACTTAGCAATGTAATTCCTATTGTGAAAATTAAATAAAATATATCATTAAAAAGAGCAGCCTGTCACGAAACTAAAGGAAAACTAACACACCTGTGGTATAGGATAACATGATGCGTAGGCAAGGATAATAAGCCCAACCAAGACAATAATCTGGTTGTTTCGGTGTAATGTTAAATTTGATATATTTTTTTAAATACATAGTCAGCACTAACTATATATTAGGCACTATTCTAAGAATCAACTTACTTTATTTTCACAACAGCCCTATTAGGTAAGCATCATTATTATTTCCAATTTACAGATAAGTGAACTTCAGTATTGAGAGGCTAAATGACTTTCCCAAGATCATATAGTTGGTAACTAAAAGAGCAAGGCAATAAGATCTAGAGACTGTGCTGGACCTCTAAATTAAGATGTGACTGTTAAGTTGGTAAGCATCCCAGTGCCTCACATAGAAGACAAGAATTAAAGGGCACTTTGACATTGGGGTTCTCAGCTATGCACCAGCCAGCCAGTGTGTCTCTGTGGAACTCAGAGAGACCGAGTTATTTCAGAAACATCTCTTTCATGTGGTCTCCTGTTGTAAGAGTTTGAACATGAAATTTTCTTGTCTATTTTCTTTGTCATGTCTTTAAAAGATTAAGTTATTGTTAAAGAATAGGTTCCTGTGTTATAATTAGTATCATTACTTTAAAATTAATTTTCCAGAATTCAAGATTAGTAAGGAGGCAAAGTTATAGAATAAAGTGGTGCAACCTCACATCCAAATCTTCTAGGCTTTAACTGCCCAAAATTCCTATATGTTACCAAATAATAATCAGACCTGGCACTAATAATTGAGATTCACAATAACTGCCAGAATTGAGATGATCCTTTGATCCATGATCAGAGGGACAATCTTAGTAGGGGTTTGTATGGATCATGAGCCCCACAGCAATGTTCTTCCAGACATAAATAAGTTGGTGATGTTACAACTGCATTCTTGAACATCTTGAACCTGTTCAAATGTGTCTGGCTGGATTTGCGTATACCACCTGTGTCTTGCATACACAATGGGGCTTGCAGAGTGGCTAATTTACGGGCTCCCTAGGCTTGAAGTTGCCTGCTCCTGCTCCTCCAGTGCATCTCTCTATGGAACCAGGGAAGTTAGGGGAGTTGTGCCATTAATATTTCCTTCCATGCCCTCATTTGTTTTACTTTATTTTTCTTTCATAGTAGTTATTTTATTGAAGTATATAGTATTTATGGTAAAATATCCAGCTTTCAAGTATACATGTTGATGAGTTTTCAAGTATATATGTTGATGAGTTACAGCCATACTAATTGCCCAAATCAATATATGATCTCTCTGTCCATGATCTCTTCATGTCAAGACCTGGGCTAAGTCAATTGTAACATTGTGATGTGTGGGAACCTACTCATTACAAGCTATTTGGAATTCAAATCTAATAACATATTTATATATGCAAAGCAATGTTTCATTTATTGTAAGCAAGTAATTACTGATTGTAAATTAATAAAGCACTGAATTTGAAAAGCTTCACAGAATTGGAAAAAACCACCTTAAACTTCATATGGAACCAAAAAACAGCCTGCATAGCCAAGACAATCCTAAGCAAAAAAAACAAAGCTAGAGGCATCACATTACCTGACTTCAAACTATATTACAAGGTTACTATAATCAAAACAGCATGGTACTGGTATCAAAACAGAGATATAAACCAATGGAACAGAACAGAGGCCTCAGAAAGAACACCACACAACTACAACCATATGATCTTTGACAAACCTGACAAAAACAAGCAATGGGGAAAGGATTCCCTATTTAATAAATGGTGTTGGGAAAACTCGCTAGCCATATGCAAAAGCTGAAACTGGACCCCTTCCTTACACCTTATGCAAATATTAACTCCAGATGGAGTAAATATTTAAACATGCAACCTAACACCATAAAAATTCTAGAAGAAAACTTAGGCAATACCATTCAGGACATAGGCATGGGCAAAGACTTCATGAGTAAAACACCAAAAGCAATGGCAAAAACAAAAGCCAAAATAGACAAATGGGATCTAATTAAACTTAAGAGCTTCTACACAGCAAAAGAAACTATAAATAGAGTGAACCAGCAACCAAAAGAATGGGAAAAAATTTTTGCAATCTACCCATCTGACAAAGGGCTAATATCCAGAATCTACAGAGAACTTAAACAAATTACAAGAACAAAACAACCCCTTCAAAAAAGTCGGTGAAGGATATGAACAGGCACTTTTCAAAAGAAGACATTTATACAGCCAACAAACATATGGAAAAAAGCTCATCATCACCGGTCATTAGAGAAATGCAAATCAAAACCACATTGAGATACCAAGCCATGCCAGTTAGAATGGCAATAATTAAAAAAATTGAAGCTGACAGATGCTGGAGAGGATGTGGAGAAACAGGAACGCTTTTACACTGTTCGTGGGAGTGTAAATTAATTCAACCATTCTGGAAGACAGTGTGGTGATTCCTCAAGGATCTAGAAATAGAAATACCATTTGAACCAGCAAACCTATTACTGGGTATATACCCCAAGGATTATAAATCATTCTACTATAAAGACACATGCACATATGTTTATTGTGGCACTGTTCACAAGAGAGAAGACTTGGAACCGACAAATGCCCATCAATGATAGACTGGATAAAAAAAAATGTGGCACATATACACCATGGAATACTATGCAGCCATAAAAAAGAATAGGAATGAGTTGATGTCCCTTGCAGGGACATGGATGAAACTGAAAACCATAATTCTCAGAAAACTGACACAAGAACAGAAAACCAAATACCACATGTTCTCACTCATAAGTGGGTGTTCAACAATGAGAACATACGGACACAGCAAATGGAACAACACATACTGGGGGCTGGGGGGTGGGGTCTAGGGGAAGAATAGTACTGGTGGGGGGATTGGGAAGGGATAGCATTAGGAGAAATATCTAATGTATATGACGAGGCGATGGATGCAGCAAACCACCACCATGGCCCGTTTATACCTATGTAACCAACTTTCACAATCTGCACATGTACCCCAGAACTTAAAGTATAATAAATAAATTTAAAATAAGAAAGAAAAGAAAAATACAGTAAAGTAAATAAAAAATAGAAGGGTAGATTCATAAGGCAAGAAGCAATAAATAAGTTAGAAAGCAAAAACCAAGTAGAAGTAACCAAAACAACAAAAATCAAGAGCTAGTTTGTTTCTGAAAACAAAGATAATGTGCAAATGTTGAAGAAACTGGTAAAGAAAAAAGAAAAAACAAATGCATAAGTTTAAGAAAAGAAATGTTATCCCACATTATGGGAGATTAAAACTAGAAAAAAATGGGACATGTAAGTTTATACTAATAAATCTAAAATTCTAAAAACTTTTCTCCAAAAATAGATTCAAAATGTGAAAAGTAAACACTATAAGAACCACAAGTAAATATGGGAGAACATTTTTTTATGTCTCAGGATGGTAAAAGTCTTTATGAGCATAAATCCAAATTCAGAAGCAATAACAGAAAATATTTATGATAAAATATTTTTTAAAAGCAAAAACTTCTCCATGTGAAAACATAGAAAAGTCAAGAACAAGCAAATAGCAAACTGGTTAATTCTTTTTGTAGCACACATAAGCCTCAAAATGTTAATCTCCTTATTATATGAACCATCCTTATTAATCAGTAAGATAAAACATTAACAACCAAATATAACAATGGGCAAATTACACAAACAGACAACTCACAAATAAATGACCAACAAACAGATGGAAAGATACTCTAGATTAATGTTAAAAATCAATGAATATCTCCCCAAAAATGAAAAACAACTATGGTGATCAATGCATCCCCAGGGAGGTTGAGAAAGAATTAAAAGATAAATAGTAACAAATATTGAAGAGGGTATGGGAAAGCAAGCACTCTTATACCCAGTACACATTAGTGTAAACTGGCCCACTTCTGGCGAACAATTATGTAATGATTCAAATATTTAAGTGTGCACACTCTGACTTAAAACCACAAACACTAGTAATTTATTATAAAGAAATAATCAACAAGTTAAAAGGATATTCACTGTCACATTGTTTGTGACAGTAAAAATTAGAAACAACTTAAGTATCCCTCAGTAGGATTTGGTTATTTATATATATGCATATATTATATATAATTATATATTATATAAAAATGAATTTGAGTTATATATATGGATAACGATAAAGGACCAGTCCAGCCTGCCACATATTTTTTGTTAATTACGTTTAGTTGAATTCCTGCGACACCATTCATTGACTCACTGGCTATGACTGCTTTTGTGTTCAAAGGTAGAAATAAGTAGGTATGATGGGGACACAAAGCCTGTAATGTATATCTGGGCCTTCACAGAAAGTTCCCAACTCCTCTTCTACTGATACTGTTTACATTGTTATTATATAGCAAAAACAAAAACAAACTTTTTTTTTTGGTGTTCAAGTTTTTTTTTTTTTTAATTGTACTTTAGGTTCTGGGGTACATGTGCAGATCATGCAGGATTGTTGTATACGTACATACCTGGCAAGGTAGTTTGCTGCCTTCATCCCCCCCATCACCTATATCTGGTATTTCTCCCCTCATTATCCCTCCCCACCTCCCCACACCCCGCTGTCCCTCCCCTAGCCCACCCCAACTGACCACTATGTGTGATGCTCCCCTCCCTGTGTCCACATGTTCTAATTGTTCAACACCTGCCTATGAGTGATAACATGCAGTGTCTGGTTTTCTGTTCTTGTGTCAGTTTACTGAGAATGACAGTTTCCAGATTCATCCATGTCCCTATGAAGGACATGAACTCATCGTTTTTTATGGCTGCATAGTATTCCCTGGTGTATATGTGCCACATTTTCTTTACCTAGTCTATCATTGATGGACATTTGGGTTGGTCCCAGGTCTTTGCTAAACAGTGCTGCAATAAACACACGTGTGCATGTGTCTTTACAATAGAACAATTTATAATTCTTTTGGTATATATCCAGTAATGGGATTGATGGGTCAAACAGTATTTCTATTTCTAGATCCTTGAGGAATCGCCAAACTGTCTTCCACAATGGTTGCACTAATTTGCATTCTCACCAACAATGTAAAAGCGTTCCTATTTCTCCACATCTTCTCCAGCATCTGTTGTCTCCAGATTTTTTAATGATCGCCATTCTAACTGGTGTGAGATGGTTATCTCCATGTGGTTTTGATTTACATTTCTCTAATGACCAGTGATGATGAGCATTTTTTCATATGTTTGTTGGCTTCATAGATGTCTTTTGAAAAGTTTCTGTTCATATCCTTCACCCACTTTTGAATCGGTTTAAGAACAAACTATTTTTAAACAAATATATATAGGCACATCTCATTTTATTGCACTTTGCTTCATCGTGCATCACAGACTGTGTTTTTCACAAAATGAGAGTTTGTGGTAATTCTGCATTAAGGATATGAGTGCCACTCACTTCATGTCTCTGTGTCACATTTTGGTAATTCTTGCAATATTTTGAACTTTTTAAATATTATTATATTGGTTATAGTGATTTGTAATCAGTGACCTTTGATGTAATTACTGTAAAATGAATTTAATAAATGCTGTGTGTGTTCTGACTGCTCCACTGACTGTTCCCCTGACTTTCTCTCTCTCCTTGGGCCTCCCCATTCCTGAGATACAATATTAAAATTAGACCAATTTAATAACCCTACAATAGCCTGTAAGCCTTCCAATGGAAAGAAGAGTTGCACATCTCTCACTTTAAATCAAAACCTGCAATAAGTTAAGCTTAGTGAGGAAGGCATGTTGAAAGCCAGGCCTCTTGCTCCAGTTATCCAAGATGTAAATGCAAAGAAAAAATTCTTGAAGGAAATGAAAAGTGCTACTCCAGTGAATAGATATATGATAAGTAAGCAAAACAGCCTTATTACTGATAGGGAGAACATTTTCGTGGTCTGGATAGATGAACAAACGAGCCACAACATTCCCTTAGGCCAAACCCTAATCCAGAGCAAGGCCCCAACTCTCTTCAATTCTATGAAGACTGAGAGAAGTGAGAAATCTGCAGAAGAAAAGTTGAGAGCTAGCAGAGGTTGGCTCATGAGGTTTAAGGAACATAAAAGTGCAAGGTGAAGCAGTAAGGCCTAATGCAGAAGCTACAGCAAGTTAGCCAGAACTAGGTTAGCCAGTATCTAGGTACTATCATTGATGAAGGTAGCTCACTAAATAACAGATTTTCAATGTGGATTTTAAAAGCATTCTATTGGAAGACGATGCCATCTAGAAGTTTTATAGGTAGAGAGAAGTCAATACCTGGCTTCAAATCTTCAAAGGACAGACTGACTCTCTTGTTTGGAGCTAATGCAACTGGTGACTTTAAGGTGAAGCCAATGCTCATTGACCATTCTGAAAAACTCAGGGCCCTTAATAATTATGTTAAATCAATTGAACCTGAGTGACATCACACCTCTTTACAGAATGTTTTACTGAATATCTTACACCCACTGTTGAGACCTACTGCTCAGACGAACAGATTCCTTTCAAAATATTAGTGCTCGGTGAAAATGCACCTGGTCATGTGAGAACTCTGATAGAGATATACAATAAGATTAATATTGTTTCCATGCCTACTAACACATCTATTCTGCAGTAAAGGAATGATTTGTTTCCATGCCTACTAACATATCTATTCTGCAGTAAAGGAATGATTTCAGCTTTCAAGTCTTATTCAAGAAATACATTTCATGAAGCTATAGTTGCCATAGACAGTGATTCCTCTGATGGATCTGAGCAAATTAAATAAAAAACTTTCTGGAAAGGATTCACCATTGCAGATGTCATCAAGAACATTCATGATTCATAGGAGAAGGTCAAAATATCAACATTAACATAAGTTTTAAAGTTGATTCTAACCCTCGTGGATGACCTGGAGGGGTTCAGGACTTCAGTGGAGGAAGTAACTGCAGATGTGGTGGAAATAGAAAGAGAACTAGAATTAAAAGTAGAGCCCGAAGATGGAACTGAATTGCTGCAATCTCATAATAAAACTTGAATAACTGAGGGATTGCTTCTTGTGGATGAGCAAAGAAAGCAGCTTCTGAAGATGGAATCTACTCTTGGGAAAGATGCTGTGCACATTGTTGAAATGACATCAAAGGATTTAGAATATTCCACTAACTTAGCTGATAATGTAGCATCAAGGTTTGAGAGGATTTACTCCAATTTTGAAAGAAGTTCTACTGTGGGTAAAATGCTATCAAACAGCATCTTATACAACAGAAAAATCTTTTTTTTTTTTCTTTTTTCTTTTGGTGACAGAGTCTTCCTCTCTCACCCAGGCTGGAGTGCGCTGGTGTGATCTCAGCTCACTGCAACCTCTGCCTCCCGGGTTCAAGCAATTCTCCACCTCAGTCTCCCAAGTAGCTGGGGTTACAGGTGCACACTGGCAAAACTGGCTAATTTTTTTTTTTTTTGTATTTTAGTAGAGACAGGGTTTCACTGTGTTGCCCAGGCTTGTCTCGAATTCCTGAGCTCAGGCAATCCACCTGCCTCAGCCTCCCAAAGTGCTAGGACTATAGGCATGAGCCACTGTGCCTGACTGAAAAACCTTTCACGAAAGGATGAGTCAATTGATGGGGCAAATTTCATCCTTAAAAAGTTGCCACAGCCAGCCCAACCTTCAGCAACCACCACCTGGATCAGACAGCAGCCATCAACACTGAGGCAAGACCTTCTACCAGCAGAGAGATTACAACTCACTAAAGGCTCAGATGATGGTTATCATTTTTTTAGCAATGAAGAATTTTTCAATTAAAGCATGTACATTATTTTTTTAGACATAATGCTATTACAAACTTGATCGACCACTATATAGTATGAATATAAGTTTTACCTGCAATGGGAAACAAAAAAATTGTGTTACTTTATTATAATATTTGCTTTATTGCAGTGGTCTGGAACCCAAACCACAACACCTTGAAGGTATGCTTTTTTACAAATATTCTAGAAATCTTTAATAAAATCATCATCAGTGAACCTATCTGAATCTGTCTTGTATGTTTAAATATTCTGAAATACCTTTGGATCACTGATCTGAACATAAATTTTCAATGTAGACATCACCATATAAATGCAAATGTATACTCTAGTGCAAAGATGTAGATGGTATACATGATAAAGTGAAATCTATACTCAGTAAGTGAGAACACTTAATTTCATTGCATTTCCTCTATAGAAAAGTTTTATATGCTTTGCTTCTTTCTCTTAAAAGTTAAATGGAAGAAAATAAAAAAATTGAATTAGTATATTAAGAACATGTTGTTAAATATGTATGCCAGGATATACAACATCTAATCTGAAAATGGACATATTCTTCTAGTTAATTTCCTATTCAAGCTGTTCTATTAAAATAATTATTCTTTCTTAAGTATAGGAAAATCTTAAAATAAAATTCAGACATGTTGATATGTATGACTGAATCATCACCTAATTAATTGAATGAAATAACTTTTTATTATAATTGACAAGATTACAAGTACTGCAATTCTATTATAACACATTTTTATTATAATCCTTTCTGTTACAGCCACAATAGTTTCAGAGTGGTCAAGTTCAGAAGAAAAGAAAAATTAATGCAACTTCCTATTTTTAATCACTCAAGAGCAACTTATTTAGTCACATACAGTCAGTCCCTTCTTGAATATTTTCCCACTTTCGATTTTTAGAAGAAAATAGCTGACATTTCTCTCTACAAAGTTTCTTTCCCAGTAGGCTATCACTAATGTCAACAAAAGCAGCAGGAGTTCCTCTGAAGATTTGGAAAGAGCAGTTGAACAGGCAAGAATGACCCCTGTTTGCTTAGAGTAAAATGAAGTGTTTACCTCTATATCCAACAGTTCTAGAGAATTTCTTAGAGGAAAATTATGCTTTAAATCAACACTCTTCAAATGCTGTCCCTTAGGACACTATAGTTCTGTAGTGGTGTTTCAGAGGCTGTTTAAAAACTTTAGTTTCTTTAAAAATATTTTAAAACTATTTTAAATTTACGATCAAAATCAAGCATGTAACTATGAGTTACATATCAAATTCTGATAAACTGGAGAAGACCAAACCCCTTTGCTTGGGCTTCTCCTCATTTTTGTGCAGATTTTAAAGCAAAACTTCTCCTTCCCCCCTCCACCAACCCTGCATATACTTGAGTATTAGAAATATATCATCACTTGGGAGAATTATACACCTGCACTGCTTTTTAAAATTTAAATCCAGATTGATGTATGTTGATTTCTGCAAAATGTAGGGAGTGCTCATTCGTCACAAAGACACTGTGCATGCGAATTCAGTTTTCTGCAGGCACCCTCCATTCTTTGTAGTTTTCCTGCATTCTTCTGGCTATCATCTTTCCTGTTAACTACTGGCAGTGGTTACAACAGTGACCAAGAGTTATATCGAGGCCTTCAGTTGTTTATGGGTCTCCATCAGAGTTCTGAGCACCCAAACACGATGCTCAGGTGAGCAACAGTCAGTTGAGTGGTAATGAATTCATCACATTGTCATATAGGTGGCTTGGTATGAATTAAGAATTCTGAGCACTGTCATACATTTATATTCTGAATGGGAATGTGAATCATGTTTGTAATGATTTACCTTTCTATAAAAAATTCTCTCCTAATCTTGTTTCAAGTTCCTAGATTAGTTTAATTGAAGAGCAAACAGAGGGGACAAGATAAGCAGCTAAAACTATCTGCAAATTCTTATTTGTATGAAATAGAATTTTCTCAATATAGTTCAATCTTCCTAAAATCTTTCCTGATCTATTCTTCTCTTGCCCCCTCCGAAGTTGGACACCTTTTCCTAGCCCTATTTTTCTGAATTCTGAACATATTTCACTATGATAAAAGGAATGTGGCCTTTGGAATGACATCAACCTCTCTAATCCCCACTGTCTGGCCTTAAGATCTTTAGTTAATTATTTATCTTTTCAGAACCTCAGTTTCCCTAACAGCAAACCAATGTGGTTGTGAGGACTGAATGAGATTATTATGTAAGTAGTGTGGCACAAAATGCTGTCTTTCTTTTTCTTTTATGAAATACATAAAATTTTCTATAATTTTGGAGAAACTTTTCTTCTGCTCTGTTAAATTATAAGCTCCTTGATAACAAAGAATACTGTGTACCAGTTCTCAAAAAGTAGGCACCCAATGTTATTTATTGAAATAAAAGAGAATAAATAGATTATACTAATAAAGATCAATGTAATTGTTTACTTTATTTACTTACTTTTGAGACAGAGTCTCACCCAGTTGTCCAGGCTGGAGTGCAGTGGCTAATCAATGCTCACTGCAGCCTCAACCTCCCGGGCTCAAGTGATCCTCTCACTTCGGCTTCCTGATTATCTGATACTGCAGGTGCATGCCACTGTGCCTGGCTTTTTTTTTTTTTTTTTTTCCCTGTAGAAATGAGGTTTCACCATGTTGCCCAGGCTGGTCTTGAAGTCCTGAGCTCAAGCAATCCTCCAGCTTCCACCTCACAAAATGCTGGAATTACAGGAATAAGCTACCACACCCAGAATGGTAGTTTAATAGGTAGGTTTCTTGCAATAATAAAAGCAATTCTCATGGTCTATATTGTAGTTTTCATCTCAAAAATTAAATATTTAAAAATTTGGACTTACCACACTTCATAACACATATGGGAAAGGGTGATAATAATAGGCTATTCCTCTTAAGGAAAATATTCAATTTCTACATATCAGCTACTTTCGATTTCTACATATCAAACTCTCATTTCATAGGAATAATAATCACCATTTGTCTTAAAACTATTGGCTGGGACTCCTGCCAAGATGGCCGAATAGGAACGGCTCTAGAGAGCAGTTTCCAGTAAGAGTGACGCAGAGGCAAGTGATCTCTACATTTTGAACTGAGGTACCAGGTTGATCTCAATGAGACTGGTTGGACAGTAGGTGCAGCCCAAGGAGGGCAAATTGAGGCAGGGTGTGGTGCTGCCTCACCTGGGAAGTGCAACAGTCTGGAGGACCCCCCTCCTACCCAACAGAGGCCATCAGGGACTTTTTCTGTTTCAGATACTGTACTTCTCCCATGGCCTTTACAGCCCACAGACCAGGAGATTTCCACCAATCTGACAAGCACCACGAATTTCCAACACAAATCTGGGCAGCCATTTCAGCCGGTGCTGCGGGTTTCCAGCACAAATATGAGCAGCTATTTTAACTGGTGGCTGGAACACCTGTGAGACAGAGCCACCCATTCCCCTGAAAAAAAGGGGCTGAAGGCAGGGAGCCAAGTGATCTGGTTCAGCGGGTCCCACCCCAACAAAGACCAGCAAACTGAAACCCACTGGCTTGAGAGTTATGCAGCCAGCACAGCAGTTTGAGCTCAATCAAGGATGGTCAAGCTTGATGCAGAGAAGGGCATCTGCCATTACTGAGGCAGTCCCCCATTACCAAGGCAGTTCTAACTTTACCAGTGTAAACAAAATCACAAGGAAGTTTACACAGCAGCTGGGCGGAGACCGTGGCACCTCAGAAATACCTTTGCAAGGCAGACTGTGACAAGACTCCCTCCTTGCTGGGCAGGGCATGTATGAAAAAAGGCAGTAGCCCACCAGGCTTATAAATGAAGCCCCACCTTCCGGGGACAGAGTACCTGGGAAATAGGGCAGTTGTGAGTTCCGCCACAGCATACTTAAATATCCCTGCCCAGCAGCTCTGAAGGGAGCAACAGAGCTCCTAACACAGCACTGGAGCTCTGATAAGGGACAGACTGCCTCCTCAAGCACATCTCTGATCCCAGTATACCAAAGAGACACCTCATAAAGGAGAGCTCTGGCTGACATCTGGTAGGTACCCTTCTGGGACGAAGCTACCAGAAGAAGGAACAGGCGGCAATCCTCACTATTCTGCAACCCCTGTGGGTGATTCCCAGGCAAGCAGGATCTGGAGTGGACCTCCAGCAGTCCTGCAGCAGAGGGGATCCCATCCAAAAGTCACCAACTTCAAAGACCAAAGGTAGATAAATCCATGAAGATGGGAAGAAAACAGCTGAACAAGTATGAAATCACCAAAAACCAGAAAACCTCTTCTCCTCCAAGTAATCACAACTCCTCACCAGCAAGGGAACAAAACTGGATGGAGAATGAGTTTGATGTGAATTAACAGAAGCAGACTTCAGAAGGTGGGTAATAGAAAACTACTCTGAGCTAAAGGAACATATTCTAAGTCAATGCAAAGAAAGTAAGAACCTTGAAAAAAGGTTAGACAAAAGGCTAACTAGAATAACCAGCTTAGAGAAGAACACAACTGACTTGAAGAAGCTGAAAAAAACAGCAGAATTTCGTGAAGCATACACAAGTTTCAATAGCCAAATAGACCAAGCAGAAGAAAGGATATCAGAGATTGAAGATCAACTCAATGAAATGAAATGAGAAGGCAAGATTAGAGAAAAATGAGTGAAAAGATGAACGAAGCCTCCAAGAAATAGGGATTATGTGAAAAGACATAATCTACGTTTGATTGGTGTACCTGAATGTGACGGGAGATGAATCCAAGCTGGAAAACACTCTTCAGGATATTATCCAGGATAACTTCCCTAACCTATTGAGGCAGGCCAACATTCCAATCCAGGAAATACAAAGACACCACAAAGATATTCCACAAGAGGAGCAACCCCAAGGCACATAATTATCAGATTCACCAAACTTGAAGAAAAAAATGCTAAGGGCAGCCAGAGAGAAAGGTAGGGTTACCCAAAAAGGGAAGCACATCAGATTCACAGCAGGTCTCTCAGCAGAAACCCTACAAGCCAGAAGAGTGTAGGGGCCAATATTCAATATCCTTAAAGAAAAGAACTTTCAACCGAGAATTTCATATGCAGCCAAACTAAGCTTCATAAGCAAAGGAGAAATAAAATCCTTTATGGACAAGTAATTGCTGAGAGATTTCATCACCACCAGGCCTGCCTTACAAGAGCTCCTGAAGGAACCACTAAACATGGAAAGGAACAACCAGTACCAGCCACTGCAAAAACATACCAAATGGTAAAGACCACTGACACAATGAAGAAACTGCATCAACTAACGGGAAAATAACCATCTAGTATCAAAATGGCAGGATCAAATTCACACACAACAATATTAACCTTAAATGTAAACAGGCTAAATGCCCCAATCAAAAGACACAGACTGGCAAATTGGATAAAAAGCCAAAACCCATCAGTGTGCTGTATTCAGGAGGCCCACCTCACATGCAAAGACACATATATACTCAAAATAAAGAGATGGAGGAAGATTTAACAAGCAAATGGAGAGAAAAATAAAGCAGGGGTTACAATTCTAGGCTCTGATAAAATAGACTTTAAACCAACAAAGATCAAAAGAGACAATGAAGGGCATTACATAATGGTATAAGGATCAATGCAACAAGAAGAGCTAACAATCCTAAATATATAGGCACCCAATACAGGAGCACCCAGATACATAAAGCAAGTTCTTAATGACCTACAAAGAGACTTTGACTCCCACTCAATAGTGGGAGACTTTAACACTCCACTGTCAATATTAGACAGATCAATGAAACAGAACATTAACAAGGATATCCAGGACTTCAACTCAGATCTGGACCTAGCAGACCTAATAGACATCCACAGAACTCTCCACCCCAAATCCACAGAATATACATTCTCCTCAGCACTACATCACACTTACTGTAAAACTGACGACATAATTGAAAGTAAATCACTCCTCAGCAAATGCAAAAGAACAGAAATCATAACAACCAGTCTCTCAGACCAAAGTGCAATCAAATTAGATCTCAGGATTAAGAAACTCACTCAAAACAGCACAACTACAGGGAAACTAAGCAACCTGCTCCTGAATGACTACTGTATAAATAATGAAATGAAGGCAGAAATAAAGATGTTCTTCAAGACAAATGAGAATGAAGACACAATGTACCAGAATCTCTGGGACACATTCAAAGCAGTGTCCATAGGGAAATTTATATCAATAAATGTCCATATGAGTAGCAAGGAAAGATCTAAAATTGACACCCTATCATCACAATTAAAAGAGCTAGAGGAGAAAGATCAAAAATCTCAAAAGCTAGCAGAAGACAGAAATAACTAAGATCAGAGTAGAACTGAAGGAGACAGAGACACAAAAAACCCTTCAAAAAATCAATAAATCCAGGAGTTGGTTTTTTGAAAAGATCAGAAAAATAGATAGACTGCTAGCCAAACTAATTTAAAAAAGAGAGAAAATTCAAATAGATACAATAAAAAATGATAAAGGGGATCTCACCACCTATTCCACAGAAATACAAACTACCATGAGAGATTACTACAAACAACTCTTTGCACATAAACCAATAAATGTAGAACAAATGGATAAATTCCTGGACACACCCTCCCAAGACTAAACCAGGAAGAAGTTGAATCCCTGAATAGACCAATAACAAGGTCTGTAGTTGAGGCAGCAATTAATAGCCTACCAACCAAAAAACATCCCAGTCCAGATGGGTTCACAGCTGAATTCTACCATACATACAAAGAGGAGCTGGTACTATTCCTTCTGAAACTATTCCAAACAATACAAAAAGGGGGAATCCCTAACCCTTTTAGGTGACCAATATCATCCTGATACCGAAACCTAGCAGAGACACAACTAACAAACAAAACCTCAGGCCAATATCCATGATGAACATAGATGCAAAAATCTTCAATAAAATACTGGACTGAATGCAACAGCATATTACAAAGCTTATCCATCATGATCAGGTAGGCTTCATCCCTGGGATGCAAGGCTGGTTCAACATATGCAAATCTATAAATGTGATCCATCATGTAAACAGAAGCAAAGACAAAAACCACATGATTATCTTAATAGCTGCAGAGAAGACCTTCAACAAAATTCAATAGCCCTTCATGCGAAAAACTCTCAATAAACTAGGTATTGATGGATCATATCTCAAAATAATAAAAGCTATTCACGACAAACCCACAGCCAATATCAAACTGAATGAGCAAAAACTGAAAGCATTCCCTTTGAAAACTGGCACTAGACAAGGATGCCCTCTCTCACCATTCCTATTCAACATAGTATTTTAAGTTCTAGCCAGAGCAATCAGACAGAAAAAAAAATAAAAGGCATTCAATTAGGAAAAGAAGAAGTCAAATTGTCTCTATTTGCAGACAATATGATTGTATATTTAGAAGACCCCATTGTCTCGGCCCAAAATCTCCTTAAGATAATAAGCTACTTCAGCTAAGTCTCAGGACACAAAATCAATGTGCAGAAATCACAAGCACTCCTATACACCAATAACAGACAGAGAGCCAAATCATGAGTGAACTCCCATTCACAATTGCTACAAATAGAATAAAATAACTAAGAATACAACTAACAAAGGATGTAAAGGACCTCTTCAAGGGGAACTACAAACCACTGCTCAAGGAAATAAGAGAGGACACAAACAGATGGAAAAACATTCCATGCTCATGGTTAGGAAGAATCAATATCGTGAAAATGGCCATACTGCCCAAAGTAATTTATAGATTCAATGCTATACCCATCAAACTACAATTGACCTTACTCACAGAACTGGAAAAAAAAAACACCTTAAACTTCATATGGAACCAAAAAAGAGCCCACATAGCTAAGACAATCCTAAATAAAAAGAACAAAGCTGGGGGCATCACGTTATCTGACATCAAACTACCCTTTAGGACACAGTAATCAAAACAGTATGATACTGGTACCAGAACAGAGATATAGACCAATAGAACAGAGCAGAGGCCTCAGAAGTAATGCCCTACATCTACAACCATCTGATGTTTGACAAACCTGACAAAAACAAGCAATGGGGAAAGGATTCCCTGTTTAATAAATGGTGTTGGGAAAACCGGCTAGCCATGCGCAGAAAGCAGAAACTGGACCCCTTCCTTACACCTTATACAAAAATTAACTCCAGATGGATTAAAGATTTAAACATAAGACCTAACACCATAAAAACCCTAGAAGAAACCTAGGCAATACCATTTAGAACATAGGCATAGGCAAGGACTTCATAACTAAAACACCAAACGCATTGGCAACAAAAGCCAAAATAGACAAATGGGATCTAATTAAACTTAACAGCCTCTGCAAGGCAAAAGGAACAATCATTAGAGTTAACCAGCAACCAACAAAATGAGAAAAATATTTTTGCAATCTACCCCAAAGGGCTAATATTTAGAATCTACAGAGAACTTAAACAAATATACAAGCAAAAAATAAGCCTGTCAAAAAGTGGGTGAAAGATATGAACAGGCACTTCTCAAAAGAAGACATTTAAAGAATCAAGACATGATAATACCAGTACCTTTTAGGAAACAAAGTTTTGTTTACTGAAGCCTGCAATGAAGAAGAAAATAAATAGCACTTAAAACATCCCCCTACCCTCCAGAAGTTTGTATGTTAAAGAATAACTGCCTAAGAAGGTTTCTTTTAAATTATTTTTTATCAACAATCTTTTCATGTTCTTTTAATTAAACTGAATAATCATAATCATTTGGAGAAGTATTCATGGGAAACAACATTAAAAATGAAAAAAAAATTCTAATACATGAGTTCCCTTTGTACTTAACAGCTGAACAGGAGTGGGTTGTAAACAAACTGAAAATAGGACAAGAAGGTGTTAGGTTCTGGATGGTGCTAGAAATTCATGTAGAGCAACTCTAAAGAGAGTGGTGGAGCCCAAGGTACCTGTCCCACTTCAAGTGTTCTTAGTTTTCTCCTCATTTTAAAAGTTCAAAACACCTTAGATCATATGTAAAATTTGGCTCGTTTTGTGCAATGTTAGGTCATGTGCCCATTTATCATAATACATTGAAAGTTGAAGTTCAGGAAAAAATAAAGGAATGGTTGGCCATGAAGAATATGGGAAAATAGTGACTTTAAAAAAAAATACAACCAACATCATGGCCATAATATCATCACTGTAGCATTTTCACAGTTTTTGAGCACAAATTATTAACTTAAACACGCAGAACTGTAAAAACTGGAGATATATGTATATGTATAAATGCATTTATATATTTTATATTACATATATTACATATGTATATGTGTGTATATATATACATGTATGTGTATATACATATAATTCTCATCATACAGACACACATACACACGCAGACCCCCACACACCTATGTACCTGGAATCTTTCACCGTTCTGATTGTATTGGTAAGGATGGACATAGAGAGGTTAGAGAGAGAAAAGAGGAAAGAAAGAGAATTGAAACATACTGTAAATAAATAGACTTGTTTATAGACTATTTATATTCCTTAACATTTGTTTTACAACAGTTGTTTTCATGTTCAGCCCACACCAGCTGTTCCCCAAACACAAGAGTTTTCAAAACTAATATGCTTTGCACCAACAATTCTCCATAAAATGTTTAATTCATTGTAATCTTTGTCTTATTACTGCTCTTGTTCTAACTACATCCAGCCCATCCCAAATCTCAATAGATTTTTTGGGGAAGTCATTTGTGGAATAGAACAAACAGTTTACATATTTCAAAACTATAAGGTGGCTGATAAACAATATTTGCTAAAAAAAAAAATTATGTATGAGGACTGTTTTTGGCCTTTAAATACCATTGAGAATGTTGAGCTAGATACATTATTAATAAATGTCATCTTTTCAAGTGAGTTCAGTATTAATATTGATACAGACTTTCTTCCTGTTCTTAATTTTGCAGCTCAATAAAGATATGAATGTTGGCAAGCACTGCTATTGACAACTGATAAAATTATGCAAACACAATGTTTTTGCAGCTTTTGAGTAAATACTGCATGCTAATGAATTTCAAAGTGTTTTATGTGTTCCTGTAGGAGCTGAATTTGTGTAGGTGGACTGCACCATAGATGTGCTTTTCTAAGTCTATTACACTTATCTCAGCAGAGCCGTTGTTTGCCTCCTAATAAGCAATTTGGTAATTTTATCATGAGCTCTGAGGCTCTCCAAAGATCATTTATATAATGACATCTTGTGGAAGCAAGGCTCTCTAGAACTTTCTGAAGGTAATAATTATTTCATATATTTCTTCTGTAGCCACAGTGGTATTTTCAAAAAGATTCCTGCTAATTTTCAGTATATACTTGATGCCAAAGGATTGTTCTTTAGTTATAATAAAATAGTTTGAAGCATAAAGAAGCATACATTTTGAATCAGGTTTTAAGATATCCAACTCTCAAAGGAAAACATTTACCTAGCTAATGATTCTTTTATATTCCTGTCCTTAGATTTTAGGAGATAATTCAGAAAATTAGTATATCAATGCACAGAACAAAATCTAAATAGAGGAGAAGTAGAAAAAAGTTAAGAGTAGCTTATAAATATCCTAATGAAGTCTTTCTACAGGTACACATGAAATCTAGAATGGTTTCTTATCTTAAAGAAATGCATCAGTCTATATTACTTGAACATTCACAAAATTTAAGAATTATGCCCTAGTGAGAAATATTCTGGAAAAAAAAAATCTAAAAGAAGAAAAAGGACACTTTGAATGCATTCGTAATATTATTAATTAGCTTAGTTTTATTAGTTTACTCTTAAAAACAGTAATCTTACTCTAAGTTTGTCTCAAAACAAAATATAACTTGTTATACATAAAAATTATTCCTAAAAAAAAGGCAACTAAAATTGGATTTTTAGAATTTTTATTCTTTATTTCTTCTGGAGACAGGGTCTCACTCTGTTGCCCAGGCAGGCTGGACTCAAACCCCTGGGCTCAAGTGATCCTCCTGCCTCAGCCTCCTGAGTGGCTGAGGCTGTAGGCACACACCGCTACATTTGGTTCCCAGAGTTATACTTTATTTATTTTATTTTTTGAGACAGAGTCTCACTCTGTCACCCAGGCTGGAGTGTAGTGATGCAATCTCAGCTCACTGCAACCTCTGCCTCCTGGGTTTAAGTGATTCTCTTGCCCGAGCCTCCCAAGTATCTGGGAATATAGGCAGACACCACCTCGCCAAGATAATTTTAATAGAGACAGGGTTTCACCATGTTGGCCAGGCTGGTCTCAAACTCCTGATCTCAAGTGGTTCTCCTGTCTTAGCTTCCCAAAGTGCTGGGATTACAGGACGAGCCACCACACCCAGTCAGAGAGTTATATTTTAAAGCCAGATTAAGAGACTACCATATCAGTGGTCTCCTAATCTTTATGACTGAAAAACAATTTGTACACCTCCAATACATTTATATGTAATATATATACTACATATTCAAAAATATTATGTATGTTAGAACACATAAACAAAATAGAAAACTTAAAAGACTAAGATTAAAAATATACATAGATACTCGCCTTGTCAGTCTCTGAAGAGTACACTCTACTTCAGAGAATGCTGTTCCATAATATTAGCAAACACCCATTGTGTCAGGGTTGCATCCTAACAATTCGAGATATTAACTCTTTAATCCTCATAACAACCCTAAAGGGGACATGATTATCATGTTCATTTTACAAATGAAGGAGCTGAAGGTTGGAGGTGTTCAGTGATTTGCTTAAGATCACACAACTTGGAAGTGGTATAGCTGGCATAGAAACCTAGAAAGTAGTAAGCCAGAGTCAAGGGACTCAACCTCCATGCTGCACAGAGAAATGCAATTGATTGGCCACACACCAAACCTCACTCGTAACCTCTCAACCCTTTGCTCAGCTCACTTCACTGTCTCCCGGATATGTTACCTTTCACTAAGTTGCTCTAAAGACAAACAAAATATCTCTTTATAATTGAAAACAAGTTAGGAAAAGACAGGAGATTAAAGGTGCATTTTATAAAACTATATCCTTCTGTTTACCCTCCATCTCCCCAAATGTTCCCAAACTGTCCCTCCCATTGATCTCTTTAGCAAACATCAATAATGCTATAAAAGACCTTCTGTTGAGAAAGAGGAAATATTTGACCCATGCAACATTTCCTGCATTTGTTAATTAGAGGATTGTCATTTTCAGAATAGTAAAGGAGGCAGTATAATTATTTTCTTTGAACTGTGTTTTGGGGTCTAATCCCTAATTTTATCACTTAAAGAAAAAAGAAGACCTCTTAATTGTTTGTACATGATTGTAAGATACAATCCCAAAAAAGTAAAATTATTTTGAAAATGCTGTCTCCTATAACCTGACAATAGTCTAAGCAGTATTTCTTTTATCAGTAGTTCTTATTTCATAAACAGATACATGACTAATTGGTCACACTCATTAATGAAACTATAAATGAGGCTATAATGGAGAATATAAAAACAAGTCATAGCCCATTAGAACAAATAACCACAAGTCACAATCACAGAGTGAGAATACAGTTAGGGAAAATCCGTTATGGATTCAGATTGTGATTGGTACCTGGTAGTTGCTCAATAAATAATTAGAGCTGGCACCAAGGTTACATAAAAAGTTAGATAATCGGCTGGGCGCGGTGGCTCAAGCCTGTAATCCCAGCACTTTGGGAGGCCGAGGCGGGTGGATCACGAGGTCAAGAGATCGAGACAATGCTGGTCAACATGGTGAAACCCCGTCTCTACTAAAAATACAAAAAATTATCTGGGCATGGTGGCACGTGCCTGTAATCCCAGTTACTTGGGAGGCTGAGGCAGGAGAATTGCCTGAAC
>NW_016107419.1:4442110-4461852 GCF_001604975.1 Cebus imitator
AAAAAAAAAAGTTAGATAATCCTGATACTCTATCCTAGGATGTAACTATCATTAGTAACATTTCTTTTTTAGGAAAAATGGATTCCCAGGTTTTAATCTGGATTCCAATCGCAGGTTAACACTGGTGCTCCATGATATCTCTGAAGAAAATGATGGCTGCTCAGCAAGAAGGAGCTTGATCTCCAATCCTAGTTTTCCAAAGCCCCATCCTCCAACTGACAGCAGCTAACAGCCACCTGAAAAAAGGAAAAATCTGCCCAAGACACCCACAGCCACATCTTGGAAGAAAGATAATTTGGAATATTTTCCTAAAAAAAAAATTACTAATTTTTTCTATCTTAAGGGGAGGATCTCTGCTTCTGGCATACCATGGCCTTCCTGTTTCCAGGCGAGATGTTCCAGGATTAGTTTGTAATGACTGTTTGCTATTTTCTGTATTATGAATTTTTAAACAACATTTTTCTAGCAGGAAAGACTTAAAGGACAAACTCCTATAAAAAAAAGTTAGTGCATTTACCTCGAAGCTTGACAGGTATATATTTATTTCAAGAAGAACACTTTCAAAGAAAAAAATTTTTAGTTACCTATTCAGAACAGCTATTCTATCAGTGCTTTTCTCTTCTTTTCTTGAATCAATGCTTTTCATTATTACTCTGACCATGATTAAAACTGAGAAGGAATAAACTGCATAAATTTAAATTAATTAGATTGTTCAAAGGTTTTCCTCTACCTCTTCTTTTCCATCTCATTTCACTATGCAAGTTTTATTTTTTCTCAGATGTAGTTACCAAATGCTTTCATGAAATAATTATATTTGTCTGGGACTTCTTTCAAGCTATACCTATATTTGAAAATGTACCTGTCTCTAACTTCTGGTATCTTATTTTTTAAAACACTCCTGCAATTTCACCTTTACCTTGAATACCTCCCTAGCTCCAGGACAGAAAGCAAATATCTACTGGTTTCATATAACAAAAACTAGTTGTTTCCAAATATAAGTCCTTAGACAACCACTGTTACAGAGTTTGTGCCATCTATAACAAAATGATGGCACAAAATTTAAGGTGTACACACATAACACACATACATATACATACATATTCGCACAAACCCTTCTACTGGTATAAAGGTACCAACTAAAACTAGTTTTTCTTGTGAATGTTTAGCATTCATTCTGAAATTATGTTCTTAAACTTCTAAAATATTAACATATCCTGTATCTTAGATAATAATGGCAATAATAAAATTTTCTTCTTAAAAATTTTCATTATTTGTCAAAACAAAATTTGGCTAGCCTCAAAATTTGTGTATAAGCAGGCTTCATTATATATGATGGTTAAAATTCTGTGAACTTTCTCTAGTCTTGAAATTCAAAAGTCTGGAAGCCACTTCTCTAAACAACTGACCTGACCCTTCTTTGTTAATCTATTTGTGACGTAACCCCTTTGTATCTGTTTCTTCATTTTATTTAATTAGACTTACAGGATGTCATCCCATCAACTCCATTTCCTTCATAAGTCATATTACAGAAGTACAAAAATAAAAATGGATTCATTTGATTTAGTCTATACAATGTCTAAACTGTATCAGAAAGATGTCTAAGTACTGTCTAATGCTGGTACTAGCAGATCTTTGTATATATTTCAAAATACTTTAGGAAAATCATTTGGTTTGATGGAATCATCTCTTTTAATCAGTGCATTTGTAAAAAGCTGTAAGGAAACAAATATGGGCAACACTCTGTGCTAAAGCCAAAATTCAGTTACTAGCCAATTAACAATAATTCAAAAGATGATATGTAAGGGGGTGAATATTTTCTTCATTAATAAACAGTAATGTATTCTCAAGGATTATGGCTAACTAGTTCATTGTTTTATTGAAAACCTAGACAAGGCACCTCTGAAGAGCTAAGCACCTGCTAGATTCATTTAATTTGAGTTTGGGTTGGATGCCAAGAATCCTGAATTCCACTTCTATTCCCATCACTAAGCAGTTGTGTGACCTTGGATGAGTTACCTCACCATCCTGAATCTTAATTTTCTTTTTCCTAAAAGACAAGGCATGTTAGATGATTTCTAAAATCTTTTGCCTGAGATCCTGCTCTCAATGAGCCCAAAAGAGAGCAAATATTGTTATTCTGCTTTTCTACCTAGAAATAATATCCCCCAAACAACAAAAAAAAAGAAAGAAAGAAACAACTCCAGATTTTCTTAAGTTTATTTGAATAAAAGGAGCTGAGATGCAAAATGATGGTATCAACAATTCCAAATCCTGGTATTGCAGTCTCCTGGAATGACCCCAATTTTTTCATTGGTTTAAGCATAAATGTTGAGAAAGTTATCAAAGTAAACTAAAATTTAAATCTCTTTATGAAAATGATGATATATAGTAATTTAAGGAGAAGGATTTTTGCATGAAATAAAATGAAATTTTAAGATGAAATAAAAGATTGGATGCTGGAACTTTTAAATGCCTTGGAATCACAGTGATTAGACAACTCCTGTAAAAGCAGAACAGTATTACAGTTATGAATATAGTCCCTGGTGACTTACTGCTTGACTCATCCAAAATCGTGCCCTTCCCACTACAGTTAAAATGTTATCTCCCATCAAAATATGACATCTGAAAACAACATGCCAGTAACTCTATGCCTTGGGGAACTGCAATGAATATCATTCAAATTAATTCTGACTGACATTTTGGTAAATCACCTCTAGAAGTCAGGAAGGGAAAATTTTTAAAGCACTTGAGGAGTGCCAAAATAGAAAGGGGTAAAACCACATTCATCATGCAGGAGGTGAAGTGCCAGGCAAGTCTGAAGCCAAAAAAATGGCAGCCACATCATCTCAATTGAATGAATGATGAGTCTTTATCAAAAAGCGTGTATTGACTCCTGCTATATAAATGGTATAACAAGTGAGGTGTATATGGAAAGAGAAATATTTATGTGTACTCACTTATATTTTAGAAAGGCAGTTCAACAATTAAAAGCAAGACTTTGGAATCAGCAAGAACCTCTTCAAACATGGGCTCTGTCACTTACCAGCTGCTGGGCTTTAAGAAAGTGTATTTCCCTAAGCTTCAGTTTTCTGAACTGTAAAATACAGATGATAGAAATACATATTCATATGGTTGATGGCAGGACTAAATGAGATGATGCATATATAGTGCTCAGCACAGCTCAGCATAAATTAATAAATTAATAAAAGTTAGCTGTTATTTCTATTATATATGTTAAGTTAAACCTATTACAAATAGGATTAATTATAAAATAATCACCTAGAATTCTAATTACAGTTCTATTTATAAATACTAACCCAGTGTGAGGAAACTAGTATTTATTTTATAGTAATAATGCAAATCACCATGCTGGATGCTTTACATACATACATACATATATATATATACACACACACACAGACATACATATATTCATATATGTCAAGATATATATATACACACATATATACACATACATATATATACATATTTGCATACATATATATGTATGCAATTCAATTTTCTTGACACAAAGAAACTAAGGTTGAGAGAGTTGAGAACAATTTGCCCAACGGTGATATAGCTAACAGTTGTTAGAGTTAGGATTTGTCTTTAGGTCTTTCCTCAAAGCCATAAACCTAGTACTAAGCTTTAATTAGGGATATGAAAACTATTACTGAGGCTGTTTCTCTCTCAAATTCATTCCCTTCCTCATCCATCCAACAGACACTGCTCTAGTTTGGAGATATCTTCATCCCTCACTACCTTAACTGTTATGATAATGACCTAACTGGGCTTATCTACAGGATTTCCTTGTCCCAATCTATTCTATTTCCAGATGGAAGAATAAGCTTCTTGGAGTTCAGCCTCATGTGTGCCCCTTAGTCCTCAATGATTCCCATTACTGACTGAATTAAGTACAACCCATCATTATTCTCAATAACCAGGTATTGATCCTTCCTTTTATCCTTATTTCCCAGTTTAATGCATTTTGAACACTCCAGTTGATCTGGATTACCCAAGATTTCCTGTATAATATCCACTACCTTAGACAACCTGGACAGTGTCCTGCTTTGCTGCATTTAACAACAGCTCTCTGTTCACCCTCTCCTTGGCAACCTCCCCCACCTAGCCCATCAATACCTTACCCACACTCTGGGGTCTCTGCTCAATATTGCTTCATTAATAAAATCTTTTCTGATTGTTCATGACTCTGTGGGATCGTCCCCTCCTTGCAATATCCATAGCTCTTTATTTTTGCCTCAACTGTGGTACTTTTCACTTTTTAATATATACTATCCTAGACTATCATTTTCAAGAAAGTAGAAACTGAGTCATAATTTACTAAGCATTCCAATGAACTGAATATAGTAATAGTTATAGAGAATGCTTCTATATGACTTATGTCCAGACATTTTTCTAAGATCTCTTAGTATGAGATAGATGTGGAAGGCAGTCTCTAAAATAGTCTACAATGATCCCTGCCTCTTAATATTCATGTCTGTCTGCAATAATCTCTTCTTGAGTGAGGAATGAACACAGTGACTTACAATATGGAAAAAGTAATGAGATACTACTTCAGAGGTTCAAAGAGACTGTGAGGCCAGGTGCAGTGGCTCATGCCTCTAATTCCAGCCCTTTGAGAGGCTGAGGTGGGAGAATTGTTTGAACTACTGAGTTCAAGATCAGCCTGGGCAATATAGCAAAACTCTGTCTCTACAAAAAAAATTAAAAATTAGCTGGGTGTAGTGGTGCACACCTGTAGTCCCAGCTACTTGAGGGGCTGACATGGGAGAATCCCTTGAGCCCAGGAGTTTGAAGCTGCAATCAGCTATGATTGTACCGCTGCACTCTAGGCTGAGCAACAGAATGAGACACTGTCTCAAAAAAGAACAAAACAAAAATACAAAGAGACTATAGATTCCATCTTGTGCCTTCTCTTTCTTTGCTTGAGGGAAGACAGCTGCCATGTTGTGAACCATGTTACAGAGAGAATGGAGAGGCCCACATGGCAAGGAATTTAGAGAGGCTTCTGACCAACAGCCAGAGAAGGCCTGAAGGTGCCATTTCAATCGTCCACAAAGAGGTGAATCCTGCTAAAAACTGTGTGAACTTGGAAACAGATTCTCAGTCAAGCCTTCAGCAGAAACCACAGCTCTTTCTGACACCATGAGTGCAGCCTTATAAGACATCTGGCAACAGAAGCACCCAGCCAAGCTACACGTGGATTCCTGACTCATAGTTTTGTGGTAATTTGTTATGGAGCAATATACAATATAGCAAGTTTTATTAATATTCCTACTTTTCAGATGAGAACATTTAGGGTTATAAACCTAGTAAGTGACAGGAACAGGATTAAAACCAGGATAGTTTAGTTACAGAGCCCATACTTTTAATCACAAAGCTAAGCTGCCTCACGAATGAATCAAAGTTCTTTTCCTAAAGTGGATTATTGATTATAAGATAGCTTAATGATGAAGAGTTGACTGCAAAAGGCTTTGCAATATCCTAATTCACAATTATACCTATGGGCAAGTCTCTGTTGATATGAGACAGGCTTGTATTAAATATATATATTTCAATGTGTTTATGTCTAACTTTCCAGGTAAAACTTGAGTCACTTACATAGCTTTTTTGAGATGTATGTAAACATATGCTAGGGAGCTCTGTTTATCTCAGTTTAAATTTAGAGCTTAAAACAGCACTAGGTATGATGAGGCTAAAAGAGGCTTTGGAATCTCACTAATCTGGATTTTGTGCCTATGCAGTATTAATCAAGGCCCACCTCTGACAATTTCTGCCTATGCTATATTAGTCAAGTTGCATAACCTCTCTGAGCCACAGCTCCCACTGATGTCCAAAAGGAACAGTAATAGTATCTACATCATAGAGACATAGATTTTGATTCCGATATAATTAAATTGTTTAAGGCAGTACCTGCTTGTTTTCTCTTTAAGGTCTTGATGAAATCCTAAGTCTTTAATAAGCTTTTTCTTGACCATAGAAGTCAAAAATGGCCAAGTCCTCTGCTAAATTTCTCTAGCATTTATCTGTCCTATTCATGTGACATATAGTGATTACGTTATCTGTTGTAAAGCTAGAAAATATCTTACACTTTATAATATTCAATTAAATTATTCATTCAAAAATTCTTAATTGAACACCTGATACAAGACCTGTGCCTTAGTAATGAGGGAGTCCTTAATACAGTATTCTGAATAAAGAAAGTGACCAGTAAATAGTTATTGTAATAAACAAACATTTCATATTACATTATTTCACCATCATGGGAAAAATATTATTAATTCTCTTTTGATGCATTTTGAAAATAATTGTCCTGGTACTGGAGAAGTAGAGGGATAACTGAGCTGACTTCCTGAATCTGTGTCTCAGTGCAGTGCAGGGTCTATATTGAATGCAGCAGTAGTGTCACCCTCATCTACATTCATCTCTGCAGCATAGTAGTAAAGTTTGGAACTACATTTTACACAAGCCCCTGGCCTTCAGATTTGGCCTACGAGAGGCACTCCTGCAGACTAAAGCTCATCTCCCAGTGGCAACAGTAGGCAGGAAGCTTAGATTATCTAAGGTGTGGCCTGCCTTTGACTTCTGAGGATTTCTACTAAGAAACACCCACTATGTGCTACAGGCAGCTGAGATCATTGGCTTCAGCTTCCCTGCAAACCCTGTATTAATGAATTTCCTGGTATACTTTCTGAAAGACCTCCTGACTTCACCCTGTCAGAATTTCCAAAAGTTGCATAATCCTTTAATTCCATATTTGGTAATTACTAATCTGTAACCAAAATACTTTGATGGCCTTTGCTTTCCTGATGGAACTCAGACTGATATGCCAGGATATGGTTTGGTGATTCAGTAGTAACAATAGTGTCATTCATTAAACACAAAATCATTCCCCAATAGAGAATTCTTCTTAATTATTTTTCCCTGGGAGAAAGGACACTTATGGCAATTATGAAAGCTGTAAGTGCCCTTCTAATACCAATGAATTATGTTACTATACCTACTTCTAATGAATGTATTATTTATGATTTCCAGTAGTCCCTGGAATTCTTACTTGATTTGTAAATAAAAACTATGGAAGAGCTGAAAGTCATACCACAACATAATCATACTGATTATAGTAAAAAAATATATTTATCCCTAATATCACAGCCTATGGCTCAGCCAGAGCTAGATTGCATGGGTTCAAATTTTAGCTCTTTCACTTACTCAACCACTGTGCCTATTTTCTCTTCTGTAAAATGAGAATTAAACCTTGTAGAGTAGTTGAATGGAATAAATGAGTTAAAATATGAAAAGTTCTTAAAAGACTGTATGGCACTATAATAAACACTAACTACATGGTTAATATTATTAACCATGCATCACTGTAACCATGTATAATTATAATAAAAATAACCTGTACTGTTAGTCTTATTATCATTATTATGATTAGTCACAACAGAAGGGAAGATGGCCAGGATCCTGAATCCCCAAATCCTCACCTAACTGCCATCTGCTGCCATCAATTCCTGATACACATGGCACAAGGAAATTCCAAGCAAGTGCACATTCATAACAGTCTCCTATCCCGGCAAACTTGGCAGCACCCATCAGAGGTTTCTTTGTTATCCTCTCCCAAAAACCTGGACTAAACAAGAAAACCACCTCCGTTCCACAGGCCCCCACTCTGTTCTCTCTCATGAGTTTGACATGGCCTTAACTTATAGCTAAGGCTTAAAAGATATATATGCTTAACATTTATTTACCATATATATATAGATAGATAGATAGATATACCTAAGCAAAGGAAAGATTAACATCTTACCCAAGAGCACACGGCTGGTAATAGATAATGCTAGTTACATTCAGAAAGTTGGACTCAAGAACCTTGCTATTAACCACCACACACATGCTCAGGTGGTTATAATGCCTGATGCCCTGATTTCCACAACTAGTGGGGGAGAAGCATTTTCTAAAATCAATGAAATTATTTAAATCTCTAAACTCTTCCTTTGTCTACAGAAAATTACATTCTGTAACTCAGTTTGTCTGTTATGCATTTTTTTTACTTAAGGGGATGAAAAGGTTAGGTATTTTAAAAAAGGTGAGGAAGCCATTAGAGGATGCTATAAATTTATTCTGTCAGGCTGGCCGAGTTGTGTGACAGTCAAAGACATGACTTGATGCAGAGATGTGAAGTGTGTGACTTTTTTGACTGTCACACTGGATGAGATGGATGGATTTTGGAACACATCCCAGGAAGCTGAGATACTCATGTGGTCAAGTGTTGGTCTCTCTGATCAAATTTGACTCGCTGCCTCCAAAGTCTTTGGATTTTGCCAGCGCTCCAGATGCTGCATTGTGTCTTTACAAACACAGTTGGTCTGACACCATCTGCAAGACCCTGCATTGGGCCTAGCACTATGAGCCATTGTTTCCTGAGGAATTAATGGACATTCTCACATTCTACCTGTGTTAATTGAGTTACTTTCACACATGATAATGTGTTGGTTACCCAAGGCCCAGTTCTCACTTAGATGCTCTGCACTAGATATGCATATAAATAGGAGAAATCCTGGAAGTTGCTGCCAAAATCCAGATCCAGCTTACTATTCAGCAAATGATAACGGCTAATGTTTGAAGAAGTTATGTTTCCAGAAATAAATGTGCAGTATTCATATTTTAAAAAGTAAACTAGTGAGAAATCACCTAGGCACCTACTACATAAAGGATCTGATCCTGAATGAGTCCCTTGAGTCATATGTATGTCAGTTCCTTGCTGTGGTTTACACTGGGACAATGATATTTTTCCATGTTCTAAAACTATTTCATTCTAACATCATCATGGAGCAAAATGCAGGAAAATAAGCATAATTCTTGGCTCCCATCCAAAGGCATTTAGTTAATGAATTACCCAAGGTACTTGGTTTTAAGGAAATTCCACTAACCTGCTGCAGTAGATGCTCTCTGATCAGAAGCAAATGGGAATAATAGTTGTCCAATTACCGCCCCCAAACAGTTAAAGTGTGATATAGTTAAGAGAATGTTCATCCTAAGCATTTCATTTCAATTTAAAATATATAGCTGTGCTTTAGTTCACCAAGAAGCCAAATATTTTTCATTTCTGTGTGGACTTTTCCACCGAATGTAGGCCTGTCTGCTGATTGGCATTTCCCTTCATCTTTCTTGCATAAACTACACCCATAATGCATTTTCTAGTGACTTCTAGTTTGGATTTCTTCAACTTAGAAAGACTTACACAGAAATCTGGGAGAAATAACCACATGTTTTCAGAAATTTAGTTGTCACAGAAACAGAATCTTTTTTATATTCATATTTCATGAACGTAAAATGTAATTAAAATTATAAGTAATATTGTGTGATTAAAATAACAAGTAAAAATAGTACACATTGGTAGTTTATGCTATGGTTTAGATATGGTTTGTTTGGCCCTGCCAAGTTTCGTGTTGAGTTGATCCCCAATATTGGAGGTGGGACCTGGTGGGAGGTGTTTATATCATGGGTGTGGGCCATTTATGATTAAATTCTCACAGGAGGGAATGAGTGGGTTCTCAGTGGGGAACCGGTTTTTAAAAAGAGCCTTGCGCCTTTTCTCTCATTTGCCTCCTCATTCTCCATGCACACACTGGCTCTCCTACCCCTTCAATTATGAGTGGAAGCAGTTTGAAGCCTCACAAAAAGGAGATGCTGGCATCACACTTCTTGTACAGCCTGCAGAACTATGAGCCAAAAAAACATTTTCTTATAAATTACCAGGCACACAAACAGACTAAGACAATGGGCTTGGGGACAAAATACAGCTAACTCTTGATAAACGTGCAACTTATCTCATAGGAACAGAAGTGTAGGGGATCCCTAGCAAGTAGCCTACTGGCCACCTGTACTCCATGTGCTATGGGAAGCTGTCAGCATATTTTATGAAAGGAACAGAAAGAGATGATTAATCCAACAACTTGATTGTGTATTTCTACACACTCACCCTAACTATATGTAAATATGACCTACTATGAAGTCCTCAGTTATGTAGGATTTGATTATCTGGCACTTTCCCTTACCATAATTGCATAATGGAAAAAAATGTATATTTGGTATTAACCTCAAAGATTCAAAACATGTTGGAAATACACATTTTAAAAAATTATGAGTTGTCCAAACTATTTACATTACACACGAGGGTAGGTTTTAGCATCTGAAGAATTGCTAACTGTACAAACTATACCTTTTATATGTCCAAGATTGTTATATGTAGTCCAGGTGAAACACAGCTAGAATTATATTTCCTTCCTTTCTTCAGGCCTAGAGAATAAAGAACATTTTCTATTTTTACTTATCCTAGTAGGTTGAAGACAACAAATATATCTTAACTTTTAAAAGATGTCTAACTGTAGTATTTTTCTTTTTATTACAGAATTTGTGCAAGACACACTCTGGATATTTCAGGAAGATAAAAAGCTCACCTACCCAAATAATATCTCCCAGGTAGTTTACATGTTCACATAAGGCCATCGGAATTATAGGGCATGGCCTTTTCACTAATACTTCACTCAAAATCAGATAAACCCCATGGATAAAGATGAGGAATTTAATCCATTAGTAGATAGTTTCTGAGGGTTTCCCATGTGGAAGAAAGAGCATTTGAGATATGGGAGTGTTAGCTAATGTCACACATTCCCTGAAAATCCTAGAGGCAGTCATTTTAGTTAAACAGTTGCCCATCACACTGATAAAGAGTGACCACCTACATTTAAAACCTTCATTTGAAAACTTGAAAATGGGACCCTGAGTCTATCATTTTGAGTATTTTTCTACAGATTACAAAAGAACTAACAGTTCCACAGTCTCTAGGAATTGTATGAAATTTTTTTTAATTTGTTTGAGGATGACATGGCTATCAAAAGTTTTCCTACCTCATCCTCCACGTTTTTGTGATAAAGAAATATTTTACACAGATATTTTGCATAAGAGCTTGATATAGAATGCAAGTTGACAAAAATTTAACAAAAGAGATAAATTATACTTTAACATAAAATGTCTACATGACATGCTATTTATCTGTTTAATACTTCTTGCTGTGCACAACATAAAATCAGTTTGTCATAACCTTAAAGCATTCTTTTCTGGTTCTGAAAGCTCCAGAACAAACTGCCATTCTTTGACTTTCTCAAGCATAAAATGAAAACTGATTTTTTTTTCTTAGAAAAACTGAATTACCCTAGCTTGACAGAGGGTAATTAGCATACCCAATGTAAGTTAAGAGAATGGGTTGACAAGCACAAAGAAGACTAAGAAAACATGGGCACATTTTGCATGTGTTTTAATACATAAATGATTAAAAACATAACTATATATGTTAATTGCCACCAACTGCAACACAACCCTATTGGAAGACAATATTAAGTCATGGAAAACAGTACATCTTTAATTGTTTGTCTATTCTATAAACAAGTTTAATTGGAATCTAAAAACAGCAAGGGACAAAAGCTCAGTTCATTAGGGACCAACTAACTGTAAAGGGCACATGAAAACCTTTTGTCTCATACAGACGTACCTCCCGAGCACCATCGGAGAGCACCAGGCAGCACAATAATCAGTAATAAGAGGTGTTCTCATTATTAAGCTTATAAAGCATAAACCAGGTCACCACAAGCTTTGAAGATACTGATCATCAATTATTTCGCTAATTGTTTGTTCTGTTTGCATGTCTGAGGGTAAAAGGAAAAAGTCACTGAAGTGAAAAAGAGACACCAATAATTGCTACCTCAGTGACAGTTGGTTTTTAGTATCTCATTATTTATGATTTGTTTTGTTGTGCATATGTGACTTTAAGTCTACTGTATCAATGTATATCCAAGAAGCCTACTGTGTGACGCTCCTGAAAGAATTACACAAATTAACCAGCAAACCTAGGCATAGAATCTGCCCCGCAAATCCTGCAAGACTGTTATTATCGTGTGTGTGTGTGTGTGTGTGTGTATGTGTGTGTGTGTGTGTACGCATGTGTGTGAATTCAAGAACCTTCACTTATGGTGTTGAACTTATTTCTGTCAAGGAAGTGCTATGTAGCCATGTTGCAGCGTAAAAATGCCAAACTTTTTCTGGCTATTGTCATTTTGTTTACAAGCATAACAAGGGATTCTGACTGTCCTAGAAAATGGATTAAACCTCTCTAAAAAGGCTGGGCATGGTGGCTCATGCCTGTAATCCTAAAACTTTGGGATGGTGAGGTGGGTAGATTGCTGGATCTCAGAAATTTGAGACCAGCCTGGCTAACATGGCTAAACCCCATCTCTACAAACACACACACACACACACACACACACACACACACACACACAAGCCAGGTGTGGTGGCACATGTCTGTAGTCCCAGCTACTTGGGAGGTTCAGTTGGGAGAATCACTTGGGCTTAGGAGTTGGAGGTCGCAGTGAGCCAAGATCACACTACTGCACGTCAGCCTAGGTGTCATAGTGAGACCCTGTCTCAAAAAACAAACAAAAAACCTCTCTAAAACAACAACAACAATTTCAGGATAATTATTAAGTTGAAGTTAAGAAGAATAATGAATCTGGAACAACGTGGAGTTCCATAAAAGGATTTAATTTTCTCATTTCAGCCTCCCAAAGTGCTGGGATTACAGGTATGAGCACCTGGCCAATTATTTACCTTTATTTCTTCTAGACAGAGATCATTAATGCTCTTTACTAGGGATCTAAATACTTCGATGTGATATGAAGTGTCACATTTGATGTGATATGAAGCCATAAAGAAAAGTGGTACATTAGGATGAACATATCACTTTTCTTAGAGCTGTGGAAGTCATAAGTTCACAACACAGCAATTTCTGGCCATTTATAAGGCAACCCTTCTATATTATTCTTCCTTCTATTCAGTAATGTTTCATCAACAGATTAAATATTACCTGAAACTAAAGGCTATGTTACTTATTGTTAAACTGAAAACAGAAATTCACTAATGAAGAATGTTTTTAAGTGTGTGTACAGAGATGTACATTTATACATTGTGAAGATTGGGGAAACCAATAGAAGTTGGTGTTTATGTATGTCTTAAGCCAAGGAAAATACGATTTTGTCTACATCAGACTTCAAAAAATCAAGAAATCCTTTCTTTGAAGAGGAGACCTTTCAAGGTCCTTTCATACCCCACTGACTTAACTCTACAGAGAACAAAAAATGATAGGACTTTGCTTTTGCAGAACTAATTTCTTCATATCACATCAAAGTACTTAGATCCCTAGTAAAGAGCGCTAATGATCTCTGTCTAGAAGAAATAAAGGTAAATAATTGGTCAGATGCTCACACCTGTAATCCCAGCACTTTGGGAGGCCAAAGTGGGTACAGCATTTGAGGTCAGGAGTTTGAGGCCAGCCTGGCCAACATGGTGAAACCCTGCCTCTACTAAAAATACCAAAATTGCCCTGGCATGGTGGCAGGTGCCTGTAATCCCAGCTACTTGGGAGGCTGAAGCAGGAGAATCACTTGAACCAGGGAGGCAGAGGTTGCCGTGAGCCAAAACTGTGCCACTGCACTCCGGCTTGGGTGACAGAGTGAAATTCTGTTTCAAAAAAAGAAGAAAAGTAAATAATTGCCATTGAAGTAAACTTTAGTCAGTTCTAGAAACTTGACAAAGCCCATGCCCTTTCTCAATGGAGTCAACTTCTCCTGAACAAGCTGTGCTGACAAGATTAAACTGATAGGATAACATTTCTTGTTCTAAGGAAGGTAAAGCCCAATTCTCTTTCTAATATGCAAAAAACCAAGGTTATTAAAAGATACCTGTTTTCTTTGCAAAATTAACATGGGGAAGAATTGTTTAAGTACTTTGTAGGAGAATAGATTTCAGGTAACTGCACCTGTACTGTGGAAAGTTACTCTTCAATTATGCAAAGTAATTAGAGTTGTTCAACTGTTATGAAAAACCTGCAGTGTGCTAGAAGGTGCATTCAACTCACTTAAATATTCTGTCATTGGGATTAGGTGAGGGAAGATGATTTGAGATGGAAAGCAGAAGAAAAAAGAAACCTACTAGGGAACAAGTCTTTGTAAAATACTTAACTGACACACAGTGAGAAGCTATTTAAAACATATTTGTTGATCACTCATATTACCTAGCATGCTAATAAGATTAATGAGATTTTCATGTCATTAAAATTCCCATTTTGAAGATCACAAATGAACTGTGCTAAGTAGTAATATATAACTACAAATAGTCAATATATTATTTTAAATCTGAGTTTCTGAACTATGCCTAGGCTGATTTTGAAATTTATTTTTATGAGACAAAAGCAAAAGACTTAAGGCATGTTCTGATTATAAAATTAGTAGAGGAAATATTATTACCTTAGTATTTGTTGGTATTTCTTACTGGTAAATTCTTTATTCCTAAGGCTGAAGTTTTTAAGTAATTTCATTGACAATGAATAAAAACTCATGAAGAAATAACCTTAATTTCACTTCAGTTGCCTTCCATATGCCTACTCAGTGAGATGAATCAACACTCTTGAAACATTTGTTTTTGGTACACATAGTAACTGTCCTTGATGGCATAGATGGCATTGAAACTGTAATCATGACAATGACTTAAATACAATTAAGGTCATCAGGCTACAACATTCATATTCCATCAAATCTGTGAGAGGGGATTTCATTCTAGGGTGTTCCCTTTGTCTTCTTCCCTTTTGTATTTCTATCACTATACATATTTCTATCGCCGTGATTGTAACCCCTGACCTCAACAATAATAAAATCAATCAACTGCTTGATAACTGCTTTAACAGAAATTGAACTGAGCACAATTAAAGTTTAGTTTAGTACTTGTTACTTTAAAAAGTAAAATCATCAAATCATAGCTATCTATTAATACCAATTGATAGTCTTGGCTCCATGAACTCCAGCATCTCTCTTTCACTTACACTACTCTCAGATGAATTGTAAGTTAAATATTTGTTTCTAAGAATATCCTTCTATATTTCCCTCAGCCCTTCATAATGACTGTGACACTGAGCACCGCAAGCCTCCTGTTGAAAGTCGTGGCTTCAGTTAATTGTTGATACTAACGTGAAACCCACATTGCATGCTTTATCTTATTTTAAGGCTCATAACTGAATTTTCCATGTTTTCTGTTTTCATTTTCTAGCCTTTCAGTGAGATAGGAAGCACGCTTTAAAAACATCACCTCCCTCAGGACTGATTGTGCCTTAGAACTTTCACTGAAGTCAATAGGTGCTTTGTGTACACTCAGACTGGACTCATAATGAGCAGAGTTGATGAGAATCCAGCTTTCCAAGGATGACTAGTGCTGAGTCTTCAAGGTCATTCATCATTTTCATCTGAGAAGGGAGACCCTTTATTTGCTCTCTCTTCTCAAATAGGTACACAATTAAAGGAGGAATTATTCCTCCCAGTGGCAATCACTTTATTAACAAAGGGCACGTTGAGCCCCCATCTCCTCTCATTGCCAGATGGTCGGTGTACCCAAGCAACTGAAGGCAGTCTCAATGAATATCTTACTTTTTTTCCTCAGAACTGCTGGCTCTATTACTTCTCTGCTGGCAAAAAGTGAAAGAAAATCCTCCTTGTAGGTTTATACTGCATTATTTAATTTTTTCTGTAAACTATGAGTCAACAAAAACAAAAGTGGCACCTTTCAGGTTGCCTATCCAATAATTAAGTTCAAATTACCATTTCTTAAGTTCTAAAAATCTGATATTATGAGCCCATATTTGGAATTGTCTGCTGGACAAAGTTACAATTATGATAAAGTAGAGAAAAAGCTCTTATCTAAATAGCATACATCTTATCAACTTTCATCAAACATACCCAAATAACACAATGCTCATAGTAATTTGTAAATGCACTTAGTAATAGAATTCTGGACTTCCAACAATGTCATTAAACCTAACACTCTTGAAATTTTCATTGTGCATTGAACATGATTTAACTGAGATGCTCTTGATCACACTTGTAAATAAAGACCTCCTGCCCCCTAAAAGCACACCATTCTTTTTCTAGGCATCAGTATGTAAAGAAGAAGGAAAATACCTTAGGAGGAAGATGGTTTTGGACAAAATCAACAAAAATCTTTCTATGCTAGAAGGATAGAATAAGCTATGCTTCAGTAATAAAATCCTCAAGTTTCAGGGACATAATATAATAAAAGTTTGTATCTATTGTGACTTGCACTGCTCTCCTGTGAGGCTGTTCTTCAAATGATGACAAAGAGATCTCAGAAGACTCCATATTATAGCGAAGCCATCTGAAACTCTTGGCCTCCAACAATGGGAAGGAAAGAGAGAGGTGGAAGAGGCATAGCAGCTCTTAACTGACCAGCAATGACACGTATGCCTTTCACCCAGTATCCACTGGCTACAACTAGTCAGATGCCCCCAACTTCATAGAAAGTCTGGAGAATGTAAGGGGCCATAAAATATTTGGTGACTATAATTCAAGCTACTACATTTTCTAAATAGCAAAGAAAATACCTAAAATTAGGATAAACACATAGTGGCACTGATGCCAACATACTCCCTAATGCATTTTTCTATGACTAGGGTTTGCTGTAATGAAAAACAAAAAAAAAAAATCAGACAAAAACAAAAGCAAACGATTAACAGAAGTTATGGTCTTCTCATGGAGTTGCCTAGCCAAGTGGCTTTGGAGAAGCCCCTTGCATCTCTAAACCTCATACTCTCTACCTCTACTATAAGGATAATAATATTATCTCCTTGCAGCATTATCTTGAAGAATAAAGAAAGATGTTGTGAGAAGTAAATGAGATAACATACGTTAAAGTTGAATATCTAAAATTCCTCACACATTTTAGTGCTTAATAAATGTAATTTCTCTCCTCCAATAAAGACCTATATAAATATTATTTATAGTTAATATTACTTTCAGTGGGAGGAATTACAGGGTAGTAATTAAAATACTAGACTCTATTAATTTGAGCAGAAGCAATTGAAAAAAATTTAAAATTAAATAAAAGAATGGCTCCAGAGTCCAACAGTCCTGATGTAACATGAGCTGATCACTTAATTGCTGTGACTTTATATTGGCCTCCCTCAATGAAAATAGCAAGATAACCTTAGCTTATTCCTGTCCTAAGATTTGTGATTGAAGAAATCAGGTAGTTGAGAAAATTTAAGGACACCAAGAGGTGTGGTTCAGAGAATCAGCAGCAAGTCAATGCTATGGCTTGTCCCATTTCCTCCTTCTACCCCAGTGCTGTAACTTGTGATGGTTCCTTCAACCCTTTCTGCCACATTCTTGTTTGGTCCAAATAAGTCCCAGCTTTGACCCAGATTATGCATGCTCTTTTTTAAGCCTAAGACCCAGAGGCATACTCAATGTCTACGTCAAAGGCATCTGAGCCATAGCAACTCCATCTTTAATAGAGGCTGGGTAAAATGAAGCTGAGACCTACTGGGCTGCATGCCCAGGAGGTTAGCATTCTTTTTTTCTTTCTGTTTTTTTTTTTTAATATTTTTTTAAATTGTGCTTTAGGTTCCAGGGTACATGTGCAGATCATGCAGGATTGTTGCATAGGTAGATACATGGCAAGGTGGTTTTCTGCCTCCATCCCCCCATCGCTATGAAGAGATTAAGAAGGAAATAAAAAAATTACTGAAACAAACGAAAATTGAAACACAACTTATCAAAACCTATGAAATCTAGCCAAAACAGTGCTGAGGGAAATGTATAGCAATAAATGCCTGCACCAAAAAAGTGGAAAGTTTTAAAATAAACAGCCTAATGACATGGCTCAAAGAATTAGAAAGAAAGAACAAACTAAACTTAAAGTTACTAGAAGGAAAAAAGAAATGCTAAAGATCGGAGCAGAACTAAATGAAATAGAGACTAAAAAAACAAAGTTGAGTTTTTTTAAAAAGACAAAATCATCAAACCATGCATAAGGCTAAGGAAGAAAAGAGAGAGAAGTCCCATATAAATAAAATCAGAAACAAAAAGAGACATTGCAACTGATACCACAGAAACAAAAAGGATCATTGGAGAACATTATAACAATTATATGCAAAGAAAGTGGAAAACCTAGAGAAAATGGATAAATTCCTGGACTCATATTACCTAACAAGATTGAACCAAGAAGAAAGAGAAAACCTGAGCAGACCAGTAACAAGTATGGAGATGGTCACTAACAAAACATCCCCCAACAAAGAAAATCCCAGGACCAGGTGGCTTTACTGTGGAATTCCACCAAGCATTATAAATTAACTAACAATAATTCTTCTCAAATGATTTCAAAAAATTGAAGAGGAGGGAATTCTTCCTAACTCATTCTACAAGGCCAGCATTATTCTGACACCAAAATCAGACAAGGACACAATAAAAAAAGAAAACTAAAGGCCAATAATCCTGATGAAAATATATGCAAAAATCCTTAACAAAATACTAGCAAACCAAATCCACCAGCACATCAAAAAGATAATACAATATGATCAAATGGGATTTATTCTAGGGATGCAAGGATGCTTCAACATACACAAATCAATAAATATGATACATCATATCAATAAAATGAAGGATGAAAACCATAAGATCATCTGAATAGATACAGAAAAAGTATGTGATAAAATTAAACATTGCTTCGTGATTAAAAACTCTCAGTAAAATAGGTGTATAAAAATTACCTTAACAAAATAAAGAACATATATGACAAGTCAACAGCTGACATCATACTGAATGGGGAAAAGCTTTTCCTCTAAGAACTGAATCAAGACAAGGATGCCCACTTTCACCACTCTTACTCAACATAGTACTGAAAGTCCTAGCCACAGCAATTAAGCAAGAGAAAAAAAAAAAAACAGTATCCAAATTGGAAAGAGGAGGTCAATTTGTCCCTGTTTGCAGATGACATAATCTTATATGTAGAAAAACTTAAAGATGCCACAAAAAATTCTCAGGACTGATAAATTCTTTACAGTTGCAAGATACAATATCAACACATAAAATTTAGTATTGTTTCAATACAGCAGCAGCAAACTGGCTGAAAAATAAATCAAGAAAGAAATCTCATTTAGTACAGCTTCAGCATGATTAAATTTAGGAATAAATGTAACCATGAAAGTGAAAGAGCACTACAGTGAAAACTACAAAACACTGATGAAAGAAATGAAAGAGAATACACACACACACACACACACACACACACACACACACACAAATAAAATAAAAAGATATCACAAGCTCATGAATTAGAAAAACTGATAGTTAAAATGACCATACTACCCAAAGCAATCTATAGATTTAATGTGATCCCTGCCAAAACACCAATCACATTCTTCACAGAAATAGAAAAAAAAAAATTCTACAATTCTTATAGAACCATGAACAGACCCCAAGAAGCCAAAGCAAAGTGAGCAAAAAGAGCAAAGCTGGAGGCATCACACTACTAAACTTCAAAATATACTACAAAGCTGCAGTAGCCAAAATACCACGGTATTGGTATAAAAACAGAAAAACAGATCAAACGAACAGAATAGAGAACCCAGAAATAAACCCATGTATTTATATTCAACTCATTTTCTATAAAGATGTCAAGAACATACATTAGGGAAAGGACACACTCTTCCATAAATGGTGCTGGAAAAACTTAGTATCTGTATGCAGAAGAAAAAAACTGGACCAGTATATCTGACTATACATAAAGTCAACCAAAAATGGATTAAGACTTAAATGTAA
>NW_016107419.1:4461941-4463390 GCF_001604975.1 Cebus imitator
AAAAAAAAAAAAAAAAAAAACTAGAAGAAAACATAGGAGAATGCATCAGGACATCAGTCTAGGCAAAGATTTCAAGGGTAAGATTTCAAAAGCACAGGCAACAAAACCAAATATAGACAAATGAGATTACCTCAAATTATAAAGCTTCTGCATAACAAACATATCAACAGACTAAAGAGACAAACTGTAGAATGGGAGACAATATTTTAAAACTATATTCCTGGCAAGAGCTTTAGAGTATACAAGGAAGTCCACTCAAGAGCAAATAAATTAATAATCTGATTTTTAAATGGGCATTAAAAAAGATTTAAAAAATAAAATAAAAATAAAATGGGCAACCAGCAGATGGTGATGAACGTTATTTGTAGCTTTCCTCATTGCTCCTTGGTGTAAGACACTCCCACCAGCACCATGACAGTTTAGAAATGCCATGGCACGAACTCAGAAGTCACCACTCCTTTCCTAGAAAGTTCTAACTAACTTGCCCCTTAGTTTGCATGTAATTTCAAATATTAGCAAATCAAATCTAGCTATATTAAAATAGAGTAATACATTGTAACCAAGTAGAATTTATTCCAGAAATTCAAGACTGATTTAACAGTCAAAATCAATGTAATTAATAAAATGAACAGACTAAAAAAAAAAACCTCAAATGATCCTCTCAATAGAAGCACAAAAAGCATGTGACAAAATCCAACATCCACACCTGACAAAAACTCTCAGCAAACTAGGTATCAAAAGAAATTTCAGCCACCTGATAAGGGCATACACATAAAAAGCTACAGCTAACATTATATCTTATGATGAAAAACTGTTTTCTCCCTAAAATAAGGCATGAGATAGAAATGTTTGCTCATATGACTTGTAATAGACATGGTCTTGAAGTTCCTAAACAACACAATGAAAGATTAAATGTAGACTGGAAAGGTGTAAATAAAATCATGTTTATTTTCAGACAGCATTGTTGTCTACATAAAAAGACCTAAGAAATCTGTTCCAAAAGTGACAACTAATAAGTTAATTTAAAGGAGTTCAAGTTGCAAGATGAATAAACAAAAATTAATTGTATATATATATATATATAACAACGAAATACGGGAGGATCCAAGATGGCCGTTTAGGAACAGCTCAGGATTGCTGCTCCCAGTGAAAGCGCAGAGGGTGAGTGGACGCCGCATTTTTATTGCCCACAGACTAGGAAATTCCCAGGCAGAGGAGCTCCACGGTGGCCAGCGCGGCTGTGCCAGCTGTGCCGGCCGGCGCCGCTGCTTTGCCCCGCGCAGCTGCTTTGTTGGCGCCCCACAGCAGTGGGTCTCCATACAAAATACACCGGTCAGGGTGCCCTTTTGGCTGGCGATTGGAGCCAAGGGAAGTCGCCCATTAGTCTTTTTAAAAAGGGGACTGAGCAGAGAACCAGGACAATAGATTCCAGGGCAAAAAAAAAAAAAA
>NW_016107419.1:4466968-4473089 GCF_001604975.1 Cebus imitator
CTGGGGTCAGTTGGGGGGGAAATAGGGGAGGGACGGTGGGGGGGTGGGGAGCTGGGGAGAGATAGCAAGGGGAGAAATGCCAGATGTAGGTGATGGGGAGGAAGGAGCAAATCACACTGCCACGTGTGTACCTAAGCAACAATTTTGCATGTTCTTCACAAGTACCCCAAAACCTAAAATGCAATAAAATAAATAAATGGGGAAGAAAAAAAATACAAATAGAAATTAAAATTAATTCAATCTAAAAAACATCATGCATAATGCCACCAAATATATAAAATTATTAGAGATATTTCACTAAATATGTACAAGACGTATACACTGAAAAGCAGAAAACATTGATGAGAGAAATTAAAGAGACCTAAATATATATAGAGATATGCTATGTTCTTGGTTCAAAAGCCTCAATATTGCTAAGATTTCAATCCTCCATAAATTGATCTATGGATTTAATGTAATTCTCATAAAAATTCCTGTGGTTCTTTTGATAAGAATTATTAAGCTGATTCTAAAATATATACGGCATTGCAAAGGACTTAGAATACTTAAAAGAATTTCGATATTGATAACACAGGTGGAGAACTTACATAAAATGAAACCACAGTGAGATACTGCTACATACCTATTATAATATGTAAAACTAAAAATTGAAAAAAAATTTTAAGCCCCAAATGATCATACCAAGTGCCAGCATGGATGTGGAGCATCTAGAACTCATATGTGCTAAAAAGTTTCACTTTGGAAAACAGCCTGACACTGTCTTCAAAAGTTAAGCATATACATACACTATGACCTTTACATTAAACTCCAACATGTAAACTCCAGGTTTTTTGTTTTGACATGGACTCTCACTCTGTCACCCAGGCTGGAGTGCAGTGGTACAATCTTGGCTCACTGCAACCTCCACTTCCCAGGTTCGAGTGATTCTTCTGCCTCAGCCTCCCAAGTAGCTGGGATAACAGGTGCCCGCCACCGTGTCGGCTAATTTTTGTATTTTTAGTAGAGACAGTGTTTCACCATGTTGGGCACGCTTGCCTGGAACTCCTGACCTCAGGCCTGCGTCAGCTTCTCAAAAGTGCTGGGATTACAGGTGTGAGCCATCATGCCCAGCCCAACTCTAACATATTTACTCAAGAAATGAAAATGTATATCCACATAAAAGATTTGTATACTAATATTCAAAGTAGCTTTATATAGCTACCTTCTCAAAAACTAAGAAGTCTAAAAAACCTCAAATGACCATCATCAGGTGGTAAATAAATTTTGGTATAGCCATACAATTGAAGTAAAAAAGAATAAACTATTCTTACACCCAATGTGGATGAGTCTTAACATAATTATGCTGAGTGATAGAAGTGAGACAATAAACAAGTACCTACTTTTTTATCATATTTAAATAAAATTCCAGAAAATGTTACCTAATTTATAGTGACAGAAAGCAGATCACTAATTGCCTGGGGAGAGGGGAGAGGAGAGACGAATCAATTATAAAGGGGTACAAGGAAACTCTTGGGGGTGATGGATATGTTCATTATCTTGATATGGCAATGGTTTCACAGGTATGACAGGTATGTCAAAACTCATCAGGTTGTATACTTTAAATATGTGCAGTATTGTACATCAATTACATTTTAACAATGCTGTAAAAATATGAAACTATCATTTTCTCATATTTATATCAGTTAACATACATCCTCTTTAGTTTCTGAAACCTTTATAAGTATAAAGCAGCACCTTTTAAAATTTATTTGATAACAATTGCAGATAAATAGTTTTTGTATATTTTACTTCTACTATTTTTTTTTTTTTANTTACTATATATTGCCTCTCATATAAATTAAATGTTCTATGGTCACAGACAAGCATTTTAAAACTACCTCCTTGAGATAATTAAAAAAAAAAAACAATTCTAGCCATGTAAACATTTATAATTATTTTCATAATAGACTTTTAGTCTCATATCCTGTAAGTTCAATTAATTTTCGAAGATGCCATAACTATGTCTTACTGTTTTGTTTGGGGGTGTGTGCGTCATTTCCTCATTTAGCCATACTTAAAATGGTTACACAGTAACCTCACAGACGCTTAGAATACCAATGTGAAGAAAAATAACTTTTGCCTTTCACAACATTGGGAATGTTCAAGGGGATTTGCTCATAAATGTTTGTATGTTAAGTTTAATCTCAGTAAGTGACTGCCATGAAGATTCATAATCAAGCTTATGTTTCATAATTGTCAAAATTAAAAGGAAAAATTCTCTCTAGTGTCAAATTTTTTGCCAGACTCGTTCAACAATTATTAATTGGAACAACAGAATCCTGATACTATATTTTCTAGGCAACAATACAAATATGCAGCCAGGCAGTAGAGAATACGAAAGGACAAGCATATAGATGATAAATAGTTGGAAGTTAGCTATTGCATACTTCCTTGTAAAAGAATAGTTAAGATTAACACTTATTTCTAAGGTAAAATGTCAGAAAAGACTAAAGTAAAAGAAAAAAGTGCTAAAATGTTAGCATAGTAGAAAATTTGCCTAAATATTTTCACCATTTTTATTATAAGCTGTAGATAGTCTCTCAGGTGTGAATCACATTTCTCCTTACTTAGAGGCCATCAAGTAATGTGTCTTTCTAATGGTGTACCTTATGTCCATATGCATTTTGTTAATAACCTATTTCAAAGAACATTTAATAACTCTTAAATGAGCATCATTGTAATATAAGTATAATTGGGCAACTTTCTGAGAGTAACTAGCTTTTCTAGCAAGTTACATCTGTAATAAAATTTATTAATGACAGTAATGCTTTTTAATTAAATACCTACTAAATGCCAGGCACTATGCTAGTTACTCCATCTTCCCAAATGTCTCATGGTATCTAGTATTGTCTGCATTTTACAGACTAAGAAAGTGAGGGTTTCCCTGCTCCTATGTATCATTTCCATGGCCTGGAATTCAGAGTATTGTTTGCTGTGCTATGCTTCTGCTAAGAATTTGGTCCAGATCTCTCTTGAGCTACTTAATTTCAAGGCATTATTCCTTTTTTCCTCCTGAAAGATATAAAGTGTCTGGTTTGCTGAATGAATTACCACAGGAGAGTGAGGCAGAGAGCTGCCTTTATAAATAAGTCAATGCTATTAGGCCAACAAAATAACCACATTTCTAGAAAATAAGGACTTGAGAGTTTCTCATCAACAACAACAAAAAAAGTGTTAATGTCCTTTTGACTTTTTGACTACATCCAAACCATTCTATGTTTTATAAACTTTCCAGAACAAACTTGACCTGAGTTAGCTATTAGTTACTACTTATTTTAAAAAACCATGATCTCTGTTCTCTGGCAGAATATGCTGTGAGGATGGATTATTTTTCATTGTTGATTCACTAAGAGAGATTACTGTAAGCAACTAAGAAAGGATATAAAGATGGCAAACTGTGTAAGAGTAGAAGAACAGAAGATGAATGAATAAGAAGAGCTCTGCTGCACAGCTCCCTGAAAGATCAGCACACAAGGTAGGTGATTTCTGCATTTGTAACTGAAGTACCTGTTTCATCTCATTGGGACTGGTTGGACAGTGGGTGCAGCCCCAGGAGGGTGAGCCTAAGTAGGGTGGGTGTCACCTCACCCAGGAAGCACAAGGTGTCACGGAACTCCTCTCCTAGCCAAGGGAAATCATTAGGTACTCTACCCTGCACTCCAGCCCAGGTACTATGATTTTCCCATGGTCTTCACAAACCACAGACCAAGAGATTCCCTCCAGTACCTACACCACCAGGGCCTCAGGTTTCCAGCACAAAACTGGGTGGCCATTTGGGCAGACAGCAAGCTAGCCACAGCAGTTGTTCATATTTTTTTTTCATACCCCAGTGGCACCTGGAATGCTACCAAGACAGAACCACTCACTCACCTGGAAAGGGGGCTAAAGCCAGGGAGCCAAGTAGTCTGGCTTAGTGGGTCCCACCCCCATGGAAACCAGCAAGCTAAGATCCACTGGCTTGAAATTCTCACTGCCAGTACAGCAGCCTGAGCTAGACCTGGGACTCTTGAGCTAGGTGAGGGGAAGGACATCCACCATTGCTGAGGCTCCAGTAGGTGGTTTTAAACTCACAGTGTAAACAAATCCACTGGGAAATTGGAACTGGGTGGACCCCACCATAGCTCAGCAAGGCCACTGCCAGCAGATTATCTCACTAGATTCCCACTTCGCTGAGCAGGGCATCTCTGAAAAAAGGCAACAGCCCCAGTCAGGGACTTATAAGTAAAGCCCCTATGTTCCTGGGACAGAGCACCTGGGAAAAGGGGCGGTTGTGGACACAGCTTCAGCAGACTTAAACGTCCCTGCCTAGCAGCTCTGGAGAGAGCAGCAGGTCTCCCAGCACAGCCTTTGAGCTCTGATAAGGGACAGACTGCCTTCTCAAGTGGTTCCATGACCCCTATGTATACTGACTAGGAGACACTTCCCAGTAGGGGCCAACGGACACCTCATACAGGAGAGCTCTGGCTGTCATCTGGCAGGCACCCCTCTGAGACAAAGCTACCAGAGGAAGGATCAGGCAGCAATCCTTGCTGTTCTGCAGCCTCCACCAGTGATACCCAGGGAAGCAGGGTCTGGAGTGGACCTCCAGCAAACTCCAGCAGACCTGCAGCAGAGGAACCTGACTGTTAAAAGGCAAATTAACAAACAGAAAGGAATAGTATCAACATCAACAAAAAGGACATCTACTCAGAGACCCCAACCAAAGGTCACAAACATCAAAGACAAAAGGTAGATAAATCCACAAAAATGGGGAGAAACCAGTGCAAAAAGGCTGAAAATTCCAAAAACCAGAACACCTCTTCTCCTCCAAGGAATCACAACCCCTAACCACCAGGGGAACAAAACCGGACAAAGTATGAGTTTGACGAAATGACAGAAGCAGGCTTCAGAAAGTGGGTAATAACAAACTATTCTGAACTAAAGGAGCATGTTCTAACCAAATGCAAGGAAGCTAAGAACCTTGAAAAAAGATTAGACAAATTGCCAACTAGAATAACCAGTTTAGAGAAGAACATAAACAACCTGACGGAGCTGAAAAACACAGCATAAGAACTTTGTGAAGCATACACAAGTTTCAATGGCTGAATCAATCAAGTGAAAGAAAGGATATTGGAGGTTGAAGATTAACCCAATGAAATAAAGCAAGAAGCAAAGATTAGAGAAAAAAGAGTGAAAAGAAATGAAAAAGCCTCCAAGAAATATGGGATTACTTGAAAAGACCAAATCTATGTTTGGTTAGTGTACTTGAAAGTGATGGGGAGAATGAAACTAAGTTGGAAAACACCCTTCAAGATATTATCTAGGAGAACTTCCCCAACCTAGCAAGCAGGCCAACATTCAAACTCAGGAAATACAGAAAACACCACAAAGATACTTCTCGAGAAGAGCAACCCCAAGACACATAATCATCAGGTTCACTCAGGTTGAAATGAAGGAAAATCTGTTAAGGGCAGCCAGAGAGAAAGGTCAGGTTACCCACAAAGGGAAGCTCATCAGACTAACAGGTTATCTCTTAGCAGAAACCCTACAATCCAGAAGAGAGTGGAGGCCAATATTCAACATTCTTAAAGAAAATAATTTTCAACCCAGAATTTCATATCCAGCCAAACTAAGTATCATAAGCAAAGGAAAAATAAAATCCCTTACAGATAAGCAAATGCTGAGAGATTGTGTTATCTACCACCAGGCCTGCCTTACAGGAGCTCCTGAAGGAAGCACTAAACATGAAAAGAAACAACCGGTACCAGCCACTGCAAAAACACACTAAATCATAAAGACCATCAATGTTGTGAAGAAACTGCATCAACTAACAAGGAAAATAGCCAGTTAACATCATAATGACAGGATCAAATTCACACATAACAATACTAACATTAAATGTAAATGAACTAAATGCCCCAATTATAACACACAGACTGGCAAATTGAATAAAGAGTCAAGATCCATTAGTGTGCTATATTCAGGAGAATCAACTTACATGCAAAGACACACATAGGCTCAAAATAAAGGGATGGAGAAATATTTACTAAGGAAATGGAAAGCAAAAAAACAATGAGATACCATATTTCACAACTGCTAGGTG
>NW_016107419.1:4473110-4519737 GCF_001604975.1 Cebus imitator
AAAAAAAAAAAAAACAGCAGGGGTTGCAATCCTAGTCTCTGATAAAACAGACTTTAAACCAACAAAGATCGAAACAGAGAAAGAAGGGCATTATGTAATGGCAAAATAAACAATGCAACAAGAAGAGCTAACTATCCTAAATATATATGCACCCAATACAGGAGCACCCAGATTAATAAAGCAAATTCTTAGAGACCTACAAAGAGACTTAGACTCACACACAATACTGGTGGGAGAAATTAACACCCCACTGTCAATATTAGATCAACAAGACAGAAAATTAAAAAGGATATTCAGGACTTGAATTCAAATCTGGACCAAGTAGACCTGATAGACATCTACAGAACTCTCCACTCCAAATCCACAGAACTTACATTCTTCTCAGCACCACATCATATTTATTCTAAAATTTACCACATAATTAAAATTAGAACACTCCTCAGTAAATTCAAAATAATGGAAATCATAACAGTCTCTCAGACCACAGTGCAATCAGATTAGAACTCAGGATTAAGAAACTCACTCAAGACTACACAACTACATGGAAACTGAACAACCTGCTCCTGAATGACTACAGGATAAATTTAAAAAACGAAGACAGAAATAAAGATGTTCTTTGAAACCAATGAGAACAAAGACACAACATGCCCAAATCTCTGGGACACAGCTAAAGTAGTGTTAAGAGGGAAATTTATAGCACTAAATACCCACCAGAAAAATCAGGAAAGATCTAAAATTGACACCCTAACATCACAATTAAAAGAACCAGAGAAGCAAGAGCAAACAAATTCAAAAGCTAGCAGAAGACAAGAAATAACTAAGATCAGAGCAGAAGTGAAGGAGACAGAGACACGAAAAACCCTCAGAAAATCAGTGAATCCAGGAACTGGCTTTTTGAAAAGATCAACAAAATACATAGACCACTAGCCAGAATAATAAAGAAGAAAAAAGAGAAGAATCAAATAGATGCAATAAGAAATGATAAAGGGGATATCACCACCGATCCCACAGAAATACAAACAACCATCAGAGAATACTATAAACAACTCTACACAAATAAGCCAGAAAATCAAGAAGAAATGGATAAATTCCTGGACATTACACCCACTCAAGACTAAACCAAGAAGAAGTTGAATCCCTGAATAGACCAATAACAAGGTCTGAAATTGAGGCAGCAATTAATAGCCAACCAACCAAAAAAAGTCCAGGACCAGACAGTTTCACAGCCAAATTCTACTACGGGTTCAAAGAGGAGGTATCGTTCCTTCTGAAACTATTCCAAACAATAGAAAAAGAGGGAATCCTCCCTAACTCATTTTATGAGGCCAGCATCCTCCTGATACCAAAACCTGGCAGAGACACAACAAAGAAAGAAAATTTCAGGCCAATATCCCTGAAGAACATCAATGTGAAAATCCTCAATAAAATACTGGCAAACCAAATCCAACAGCACATCAAAAAGCTTATCCATCATGATCAAGTCAGCTTCATCCCCAGGATGCAAGCCCATTTCAACATATACAAATCAATAAATGTCATTCATCACATAAACAGAACCAAAGACAAAAACCACATGATTATCTCAATAGATTCAGAGAAGGCCTTTGACAAAATTCAACAGCCCTTTATGCTAAAAACTCTCAATAAACTAGGTATTGATAAAACGTATCTCAAAATAATAAGAGCTATTCATGACAAATTCACGGCCGATATTAAACTGAATGGGCAAAGGCTAGAAGCATTTCCTTTGAAAACCGGCACAAGACAAGGCTGCCCTCTCTCACCACTCCTATTCAACATAGTATTGGAAGTTCTGGCCCGGGCAATCAGGGATGAGAAAGAAATAAAGAGTATTTAATTAGGAGAAGAGAAAGATAAATTGTCTCTATTTGCAGATGATATATTGTATAGTTAGAAGACCCCATCGTCTCAGCCCAAAAACATCTTAAGCTGATAAGCAACTTCAGCAAACACTCAAGATACAAAAATCAGTGTGTGAAGGTCAGAAACATTCCTATGCACCAATAATAAACAAACAGAGAGTCTAATCATGAGTGAACTCCCATTTGCAATTGCTACAAAGAGAATAAAATACCTAGGAATACAACTTACAAGGGATGTGAAGGAACTCTTCAAGGAGTACTACAAACCACTGCTCAGGGAAGGACACAAAAAATGGAAAAACATTCCATGCTCATGGTTAGGAAGAATCGGTATAATGAAAATGTCCATACTGCCCAAAGTTATTTATAGATTCAATGCTATCCCCATCAAGCTACTACTGACTTTCTTCACAGAATAGGAAAAGACTAGTTTACATTTCATATGGAACCAAAAAAGAGCCCGCACAGCCAAGTCAATTCTAACCAAAATTAACAAAGCTGGAGGCACTACACTACCTGACTTCAAATTATACTACAAGCCTACATTAATCAAAATACCATGGTACTGGTACCAAAACAGATATGGAACAGAACAGAGGCCTCAGAAATAATGCCATACATCTACAACCATCTGATCTTTCACAAACCTGACAAAATCAAACAAAGAGGAAAGGATTCCCTGTTTAATAAATGGTGTTGGGAAAACTGGCTAGCCATATGCAGAAAGCTGAAACTGGATCCCTTCCTTACACATTATACAAAAAATTAACTAAGATGGGTTAAAAACTTAAATGTAAGACCTAATGCCATAAAGACCCTGGAAGAAAACAAAGGCAATACCATTCAGGACGTAGACATGGGCAAAGCCTTCATGACTAAAACACCAAAAGCAATGGCAACAAAAGCCAAAATAGACAAATGGGATCCAATTTAACTAAAGAGCTTCTGCAGAGCAAAAGAAACTGTCATCAGAGTGAACAGGCAATCTATATAATTGGAGAAAATTTTTGCAATCTCTCCATCCAACAAAGGGCTAATATTCAGAATCTACAAAGAATTTAAACAAATTTACAAGGAAAAAACAACCCCAACAAAAAGTGGGTGAAGAACATGAACAGATACTTCCCAAAAGAAGACATTTATGCAGCCAACAAACACATGAAAAAAAGCTCATCATCCTGGTCATTAGAGGAATACAAATCAAAGCCACACTGAGATACCATCTCATGCCAGTGAGACTGACGATCATCAAAAACTCAGGAGACAACAGATACTGGAGAGGATGAGGAGAAATGGGAATGTTTTTACACTGTTAGTGGGAGTGTAAATCAGTTCAACCATTGTGGAAGACAGTGTGGCAATTCCTTAAGGATTTAGAAATAGAAATACCATTTGACCCAGCAATCCCATTACTGGGTATGTACCCAAATGATTATAAATCATTCTATTTTAAAGACACATGTACATGTATGTTCATTGCAGCACTGTTTACAATAGCAAAGACCTGAAACCAACCCAAATGCCCATCAGTGACAGACTGGATAAAGAAAATGTGGCATGTGTACAACATGGAATACTATGCAGCCATAAAAAAGAATGAGTTCACGTCCTTTGCAGGGACATGGATAAAGCTGGAAACCATCATTCTTACCAAACTGACACAAGAATTGAAAACCAAACACTGCATATCCTCATTCATAAGTAAGAGCTGAACAATGAGAACACATGGACACAGGGAGGGGAACATCACACATAGGGGCCTGTCAGGGGGTCGGGACTAGGGGAGGGATAGCATTAGGAGAAATACCTAATATATATGACGGATGCAGCAAACCACCATGGCACATGTATACCTATGTAACAAACCTGCACTTTCTGCACATGTGCCCCAGGACCTAAAGTATAATAATTTTTAAAAGAGCACAAGAGCAATAGAATGAAACTGATTCTGTTGCTTGGTGTGTTAGTAAGACAGTCCCATTTTCTCACACTGGAGAAGCAGAGGCCCAGCAGTCATCATGTGGAGTTCCTTACTCCTAATTCTGCCTAATCTCGACAATAAACATTATTATTTCCTTATATACTACTTTGTTCCATGTTCTTGCCTTTAAATGCTATTCACCAGTTTCAAATAAGTTTAGCACCCCAATGCTTACATACTTCTCACTTACTATAAATACAGATCTAAGTCAGGGCAAAATATATCAATTCTATTCATCACCAAGAGACAGTGTGGGCTCTCAGTTGTATAGAGTTGCTTTGGACTTATGAACAAAAAGAGTTACAAGAAATCTTTTGGAACTATATACTTTAGCAAGATTTTGACCTCAAGTAACTAAAAATTTGACCTTAAAAAAATCATTCAGGCTGGGAGTGGTGGCTCACGCCTGTAATCCGAGCACTTTGGGAGGCTAAGGCAGGCGGATCGCCTGAGGTAAGGAGTGTGCCACCAGCCTGGCCAACATGGTGAAACCCATCTCTACTAAAAATACAAAAATTAGCCAGGCATGGTGGCAGGTGTCTATAATCCCAGCTACTCAGGAGGCTGAGGTGGGAGAATCACTTGAACCCAGGAGAGAGAGGTTGCAGTGAGCTGAGATTGCGCCATTGCACTCCAGCCTGCGTGACAAGAACAAAACTTTGTCTTAAAAAATAAATAAATAAATAACTCAAAGATAGCCCAAGAGATTCTCATCCCCTATCATTGCTTTTTCTTGCTGGAGTGCTTATCAGATATATTCACAAAGAAAACCTGTCTTCAATGAGATTTCAAGACACACAATTGAGCCAGGTGCAGTGGCTCATGCTTGTAATCCCACCCACTCAGAAGGCTGAGGTGGGAGGACTTCTTGAGGCCAGGAGTTCAAGACCAGCCTGGGTAACAAAGTGAGACCCAACCTGCTCCCCAATCTCTAAAAAATAAATAGAAAAAATTAAGCCAGGTGCATTGGTGTATACTTGTAGTCCTGGAGGCTGAGGTGGGAGGATTGCTCAAGTCTAGGAGTTCAAGTGTGTAGTGAGCTGTGATTGTGCCACTGCCCTCCAGCCTCAGCAACAAAGTGAGACCTTGTCTCTAAAAAACTTTTTAAAAAGACAGAGTTCTGGCAGCCATAGTGATCAGAGTGTGGTTACCACACAGGCTAGCAACATTTAAGTTTGACCAAATATGTTAATAAGTTATTTCTACCAAGAGCAGAATAAAAGTAAATTCACCTGATTGCAAGAAGAGAAATTAAGAATACAAAGATTCTTAAGAGAAGTGGCAGCACTGTTTTTCCTTGAGAGCACTTAGTCTAATCAATCACAGAGATTTAAAGTAATGCCTCTGTCTTAATTCCAAAACCAAGGGCAACCCCAGACCAATTTTTTTGCTAACAGAATATTTCCAAATTGAAATCCCCCCTCCAACTCTGCAATAATTGGTCCACTTTCTATTTGATATGGGATAACTTTCTGAGCTCAGTCTTTTCCAGAAACGTAGAATGGACCATCTTAAAGACATGGCAATATATTCTGCAGCTATTTGAGACTACTTACCCAGCTGCTTGGAGTTTTAAAATCTGACTACCAAAAAAGAGCCATACAGCCCCAACAATCCCACTCTATGGCAGGCATGATGAAAAAACTGTGGAGATGTTTCGTTGTACCTACCCCATTGTTAAAGAAGCATGTGAAAGAAACTGTGGGAACGTGAAAGAAACCCTGGGTGACAAACAAGCAAAAAGAACCTAAAGCTGCCTATCACTGCGCCACTCTCCACCAAAGCTGTGGGTGCTGATAGCATTATTGTTTAATCTCTCTGACGAATATGTGGGAGCAGAAAGCACAACATCCCCAAGTTGTTACTTTGTCACAACTTTACAGAATACATAAGCACTTCAGTAAATACACAGATTTTTTTGCAAACTGTAAATCATCTGTGAGCCACCACTGTTCAACTAATTACAGCAAGAAGCTGTGCTCATTAGCTGTTCTCATCTGGCTCACTGCACGACCTAAATAGTCCGTAAATGAGCCGGCAATTATTGCTGTATTACCACTACCAGCACCGCTCACATCAAAATATCTCCACCAAATGTTATGCCTGTTGGTATTATCAGGTTAGAAATTTCATAAACATATTGAAGCAGTTAATTGGGAGATTTTTAAAAAGGTGAAAATAGAATCATCAGTAAAATAGTTTTCATCAAACCCCAGATAGGCGGCTCCACCTATAGACAAGAACTTCAGAATGCAAGCATCTGGGAACATACCATCGCCAGCTTGTAAACAACACTAGAAAACTAAGAAAGCAAGGAAAATTTATATATGGTAAGTGGCAGAAAACTGGACCATGCATATTTTTATGCCACCTAAAAATGATCTCCTGACTTATTCAAAATAAAACAAAAGCATGTGCTCATGGGCCTAGGACCTGAAAGAACTTTAGCCAAACAGAAAAGCAAACAGCAATGTCAGTAAAACTTTATCATTTCTAGCTCCACATGTAGTATATTCTAAACGAGGACTTGAGATTTTTTTTTTTTTTTGCTTAGTTGGTTTATTATTCTTAAAATGCCAACATACATGTTAATGGTGAAAAGCAAGCAATAAAATTGACTCTGAAAAACAAATTTCCCATACCCTAAAACATTTCAGAAGCATCTATTTATATCAAGTGATTAGCTGATAATTGTATTCTTATTCATTAAAATATCCTCTATGAGCCTCATTTTAGTTATTGTAGATATTTGAAGGTAATACATTTATAAAACCTGCCATAATTCATATTTTACATTCATTCAGATTCACCCAACCTCAATTAACTTAACCTAATGAGAGCCTATTGTGAACATTTTTATTACAAAAAAAGGGGGATTCAATACTGGGGTATTTTGTTCCTCTTCTTGATGGTCATCACATCAGATTCATCATTGATTATGATCCTAACAAATATGAAAGGAATACAGAAAGTACTGAAAGCTAATGGGTATTCTGATCCTACCAGCTTTTTCTCTACTTACCAACAAATAAGAAACAAAAACTCTAATAAAGATTTTATTTGATTCTTAATTCTCGTATTGCTTTCTTGCTTACAAGGCAGAAACTGTCTCTAATGGGTTGAATATTTTTATTTACCCAGGCAAGGTTGCTATCACAATGTGGGCTATATGGCACAAACTATTTGACAGACTTTGGACAGGATATAGAATGGAACCAGTTATTAATGATGTATTCTAAAAAGATGTTTTTCATGATGGAGATATTGACTATAATAATGATAATAATATTGAGGGGCAACTCTTCCTGTATACCAATTAATTGACACCAATGGGCAAAAGAATGTGCATCATATTTAACTCTTTGTAGCTGTTAACCTTTACAAAGAATTCTTGAAATATAATCAGTGAATATGTTTTTCCATGAATTTCATGAAGTATTCTTAAAATATGATCAGTGAATATGTTTTGCTATGAATTTCATGAAGTATTCAACATAGCTATAATGCTTTTCAAGCTAGAGGTGTTAGGCTCTAAACACAGCACTGTTTTCCCCTACTGGAAACTCATCAATTCCAATGCATGGTTTCAGTGAAAGAGTAGTTTCCCTTTTTCTTTCTCATTTTACCACCTTCTTAGAAAGACAGCTAACTTCCCTGCCTATTTCTTGTCATAGCATTGCCTTGTTATTCAAAGTGAGGTCTGTAACCTAACAACTTCAGCATCACGTGGGAGCTTGCTGGAAATGCAGCATCTTCACGTGGAAGCTTGCTGGAAATGCAGCATCTTCAGCCCTCATCCTTACCCACTGAATTAGAATCTTCATTTTAACCACTTGAGAAACACTGGTCTAGGTAAAGGCCTATTATAGGCCCCCATGGGTCTTTTCCCTGCATGGAAGGAGAGTCAAAGCAGTGCCCAGCTGTGAAGAATCAAAGACTGAGCAAAATAAACACATGGTTTTGACTGTTTTAACTCACTATCAACATTTTTTAAAAGTTTTATCTCAAGGCCACTCCATCTTCAGAAAGATATACTGGATCCTGTTGAAAGCTGATTCTAAAAATAATCCTTTCGCTATTCACAATGTGATAATAAATCGAGAGGTATTTTAGAGTAACTTCTGTGTCCCCAGTGCCTCACTCAATACAATGGGAGACTCAAAAAACACACATTAACAAAACACCCATTATCAAGGGCCTTACTTTTCCCTAGTTGCAGTCATACTACAGTTCATATGCCTAATATTCTGAAAATCCTTTCAACTTTTCAATCACTTTACATCTATCATATTACTTTAACATCACATATTCAAGTGTGTGTGTGTATATATATATACACACACATATATATATGCTGTCTTTTTTTTTTAACATATTGGGAAACTGAAGCTTGAAGTTGTTTAGTCACTGCCCAAAGTCACCAGGTGGCTAAAGGCAAAGCTGGTATACTTGGGACCTTCTTCTAAAACTATGATCTGTATATCTAACATACTTGTAGGGTATCATATTGTTAGGGAACATTTTAAAGCAACATAGGCTTATATCCTAACACTACTCTATTGATGGGATCTACTGCAGTGAATATCTCTGTGTATGTCACTCAGCCGGAGAAATATATAAAGAGGCATGTTCAGATTTTACTAGACAATATGGTATGATGAAAGAAATAGTGAGCCAGAAAACTTCTCTGAAATAACTGCTATAGGGAGGTGCTTTTCCAGTCCTCTAGAAAATCAGAACAGTTCCCAGAGGGAACAGATCAGAGCCAAAGCACTTCTTCCGTCTTCTAAACAGCAGAATCTCTGCCATAGAGGACATAATTGGGTGTTTGCTCATTATCCTTAGGGTGTGATTTGGCCTGGTTTTTGGCTTAAATGGGGAAAGGAAGATGGGAAACTGAAGTAGCCCGCTGTTTCAGGACACACAGCTCAGAAAACTGGCACCATGGAGACGTGTGCAGACTATTTATGAAGGGCAGGCAGCCTAGTATGAAGGACCGATCTTTATCTGTGGTATGAATCATGCCTGTACTGACAGGATATTGGAAAACCATCTCCCTTGAGTAAAGTACTATGCATGTCTCCATAGTTGTACTTATTCCAATTATAGAAGACGGGGAGCAGGATTTTATCATTATACAGTGTATACATGATTGAAACATCACACTGTAATCTATATGTACATACAATAATTTTATGTCAATTATAAATTAAAAAATTAATTGACAATACAGAAGAGAGAGAAGCTGGTTTTATAAGGATTTTTAAAGCCCACCAGGTCAAGAAACAGTACCAATCTAAATCTAAAGGACTAAAAGTTTCAGCTGTTTTCTGTAGAGCACATTTCCTTATAAGAAAAAGAATGAAGTGAGTAAAAGGACCTGTAGCAGCCAAATTAAATTTTGAAACTAAACAACAGTTCTTTTTTCACTAGGGTCAGAAATGTCTCCCCTTAGTAAAAGTTGCTCTGGTGGAAAAAAAGAAAGGTCTAAGCTCTCCTTAGCTTACTTAAAAGGAACAGGAAATTTTGTTACCTCCAGTCAAGATAAGTTAAAATCCTCAGTGGCCAGCTATGGTAGTGAGGCCACCCTATGTGGACCACCATTGTGTAGACCACCTCAGCTCAGAAACCCAAAAAGTACCTGGAGCAAAATGTTCAGAAATGGATTCCATTCTAGCAGTAGGATAAAGTTTTCTACTGCCTACCCTTTCATTCCTTCCCTAATGAATGGGGGATCTTTCGGAGTTTAAAAAGACTTGTAAATTGCACCTTTTTCTCCCTTCCTGATTTCCGAATCACTTAAGAGACAGAAGAGAAACAGAACAGAGCTAACTATCCACATTATGATCAAACCTCAGAACAGGACAGGCGGTGCTGAACATCCTCAGGCCCTCCCTGGGTAAGGCTAATGTTGACAAACGAAGAACACAAAGAATCACACTTGAAATCAAGCTTTCTGCAGGTAGCTTGCTCAGGAGAAAAGGGCGAGAGGAAGAGACGGAGCTGGAACAGCTCTTACTTCCATCAAATCAATTAGAATTCAGCCCACCAACACTGGGAGGAAGTAGAAAAAGAGAAGCTGAGCGTGTTGCACTGAATGATGTCCGTCCACATTGAAGGAAATGTGAGAAAAAGAGAACAAGTGTTCCCATTCCCAACCTTACTCAGGCTTTCATTCTCTAAAGCCATTAGAGGAACTGTCAAGCCAGTGAAAAACTAGAAATGGAGTTATCCCCCAGAGAAAGAGTTTTCCACAACACAATATCAGGACAGATCAACTCCATTTTCAAAAGACTACTCTACAGCAGCAATCATTGCCTCATTTAGGAATTTCTTGCGTCAACTAAAAATAGATTTTGCCTCCAAAATGTTGTGAAATGGATCAAAGTCATGCAATAGTTGAAACTCCTAGGACAACTCTGTTATTCAAATCCTAACCTTCACTTGCTATTTTATTTCTAATTCCAAATCACTTCCTGCCACATTAACAGCCATCAGAGGTTCTGCAATGAGTTCAAAGGTACTCCAATAATAAAATGACAGCAGTAAGAGTCCTCAAATTTGAATATAAATTCTCTCCCATTACTCATCTCCCAAGATATTAAAAAATTGAAAACACTTATATGCCCCACTTTTAAAGTATCCCAAATTAAATCCAATAAAATTGAAGACCAAATGAAAATTATCCTACCAGTTAAAGTTAAATTACAAATATTAATATTTCAAGCTACATTAAGGTCCAACTTCTTATTTTGCACAGTCACAACTACAGAGCTTCTCTATTAGAAGACTTGATGAAGTTGGGTTTTATTTTTTCAGCAGGTGCAGCAGTTTTTGTCTTCTAATGAATGAGATATAGTTTCTTTAAAGCCTGTGGATCTGAATTTATTCCAGAATGTCTGATGAGCCTCACTTTTTGAAATTCCAAGGGGTTACTAAGACATGCAAAACTATTACAACCCTGACTCCATCTTCATTAAATTCAAAATATAAAGTAATCTTCATTTCCTAACCAGTTATTCCAGGCAAAATTATGTTCTTAGACAAAAGCCTTAAGTGTTTTCAAAGATCATAGCAGAGACTTCATAGTATCTGAGGGATGCCAGGTAGAATTTCAAAATCCTTCTGTCTGCTTAACTAGAATGCCAGTCTTTTATGGCAGATTTCAGAGTCCACAACTTTTGAAATTCAACACAATGGAATAACTCTCTAACAAAGGCTATTTTTGTCATTCCGTATTCACCACATTGGGGGACCAGGGAGAGAGGAATTGAAGGTGACACCTACGTATGCTTTCACCTCTCATAGAAAGATGTATGGAGTAATATTCCTTCCTGCGAAGTTTAGATGTTTATAATACTGGTAGCCTTAGCTCTCAAGTCTAATTTTGGATGTCTTTCTTTCTGAATCAGCATATTCAGCTTCTTAAATTTCTTTCCCCCTTTGGATTCTGCATTTCTAGTTCACCAATGATAAATTTAAGGCAAACTCCACATTATAAACCCAAAGTTTCTTTTATCCAGACATCTTCATTCCATTGCACACTGGCTTCTTCCACTACTTTTTGTCATGGAATTACTTTGGTCAGTGGTTCTTAACCAAGAACAATTTTTATCCACAGCAAATATTTGACAGTGTCTAGAGACATTGTTTATTCTCACAACTTGTGGTGGGAAGGTTATGCTAATGGAATCTAGGGCATAGAAGCCAGAGATGTTGCTAAACTGCCTACAATGAACAGGACAGCAACTCCACACACACAACAAGGAATTATTTTGCCCAAAATTTCAATAGTACCAAAATTGAGAAGGCTTGAATTAAGATAATTAAATAGGTCTCACAGAGAAGTTCTGTCCCTCATTCCCGCACTAGTTGAATTTGGAGAAACACCTCAGGTGGTTCTTGAACTGTAACTGCTACTGAGGTTTTTAAAAGCTTGACCTCCTGAGACTCTAGGGCAGACGAATACCCATGACACAGGCCCTTTGTGATGCTGTCTTGCCTTAGCTCTGAATATTCCCAGTTTTAAACAGCTTTCCTGTCTTCTTTATTTGCAATAGTGAAATATGTCTTTTATGTCTAATCTTGTGGTTCCCTTCAAGAGACTCAGATGAGTTTCCAACATTTTAAAATATTTACTTTGATCTTTTCCTTCTTGAATGTATGCAGACTAGAATGATTTGATGGAACTGAAAGTCAACTTTACTTCCTTTCTTTTCTTTGCCTTGTGACCTAGATATGTTTTTATTCTAACATATTCCTCAAAACTTTGTATGGAAGATTCTTTCATAATGAGAAAAACAAAACAGTAATTCTGAGTTTGTCAAAATTATCCACTGGCCAAGCCATCCACCTGTACTTTATATATTCAAAAATAGTGCACATTTTTCTAGTTTTCTCCTCTCAATTCTGTCCAGATTTTTGTACCATTTAGTATGGCTGGCCCATTCTTTCAAGGGCAGTACCCCAACTGCTCTCACTACAGAGTCTGTCAATGGTATTGAATGAATTTCTTACAGTTTTGGCTCCTTTTAATAGAATCTATTCTAGCCTTCTCTCTAAAATCTTGCCTATCTTCCTCTATTGGATGTCTCTGGGCCCTATCACCATACTAAATTTTAGTAACTAGTAAAATATATCTCCTTTTTTCAATTATCTCCTTGCAGGCAGTTAGATACAGTTGCCAAATCTGCAGTCAATATTAGCCTTCAATATTTCATTTTCTTTTTCATCTATTCCATCCAAAGATCTCAATCTTTCTCTTAAAGAAATGTTTCTCTCCTTGTAGCTTATATTTCACTATTATAATTGCTACAGTAAGATTGAAACACACTTGGGAAACCACTACCATTTCTCCTTTATAATCCCTAGAGAGAGTGTCTCATTCCAAGCCTTTTAAATAGCCTGTAGGTGGACAGTAATGTCAGTGAATTGTTTCCCTGCTTCATTCCTAGAAAATGGCTTTTATTTTTTCCAAAAAGGTTCTACTTCTTCTTGTGGCTTTTTTTTTTAAATTAAATTCTACCATATTTCTATAGGTCAGTCCACAATTTTGGCCTCTGAATTCTAGAACTATAGTCAGACCTTACATGTTTAACAATATAAAGCTAACTGGAGACCTCTTGGAAACTTGTGATGAGAAGTAGATCCTGACACTGTGGACAAGCCTTTTGATGAAAGCCCTGCAAGAAATTTAAATCTCAGGGTACTACTTTGCTCCCCAAATACAAGTCTTTGTCAATCTCTCGACATTTTCAGCCAGTGTAACAAGTTTTAATATTTCACCAAAGTGAACTACCTCTCAGAATCACAGGCTCCCCTTTTACCACATGCAGAGTGAGACAAGAATGGACGTCCTAAGAGAAAGGTAGGAGGAAGGGACATAGCCAGCATGCCCAGCTCTGCTACCACGCACATCAATTAGAATTCACTTTTTCCTCACTGGTGAGGAATGAGTAAAGTGACAAAAAGAGGCTAGTGTTGCTATGCAAGCCACTCCACATAGAGAAGACATCAGAAATGGGAAGTACATATCCCTAAAACAATAGATTGGAGACTACATAAACATAGTAATGTATTAAAGTTATATTAAAAGACATGGACAATGCTAACAAGAAAAAGCGTATCTGTTTTCTACCCTCTCCATGACTAAAACTCTTAAAAAGCCCAAGTCTACTTCCACAAGGACAGGAGGATATATTGTAAGGATCTATAGCCACCCTTCCTGAATGGATTGGGACCCTCTCAGGATGGAGCTAGGATACTGAGAAGGAGGCTAAAGTGATATAAAGAAGACATACATGAGGCCAACAAACATATGTAAAAATGTTCATCATCACTGGTCATTAGAGAAATGCAAATCAAAACTATATTGACATACCACCTCACACCAGTTAGAATGGCGATCGTTAAAAAATCTGGAGACAACAGATGCTGGAGAGGATGTGGAGAAATAGGAACACTTTTACACTGTTGGTAGGAGTGTAAATTAGTTCAACCATTGTGGAAGATAGTGTGGAGATTCCTCAAGGACCTAGACGTAGAAATTCCATTTGACCCAGCAATCCCATTACTGGGTATATATCCAAAGGATTATAAATCGTTCTACTATAAGGACACATGCACACAAATGTTCATTGCAGCATTGTTTACAATAGCAAATACCTGGAAACAACCCAAATGCCCATTGATGATAGACTGGACAAAGAAAATGTGGCACATATACACCATGGAATACTATGCAGCCACCAAGAACGATGAGTTTGTGTCCTTTGTAGGGACATGGATGAACCTGAAAACCATCATTCTCAGCAAACTGACACAAGAACAGAAAATCAAACACCTCATGTTTTCACTCATAGGTGGGTGTTGAACAGTGAGAACACATGGACACAGGGAGGGGAGCATCACACACTGGGGTCTGTAGGGGGGAAATAGTGGAGGGACAGCGGGGGTGGGGAGTTGGGGAGAGATAGCATGGGGAGAAATACCAGATATAGGTGATGGGGAGGAAGGCAGCACATCACACTGCCATGTGTGTACCTATGCAACAATCTTGCATGTTCTTCACATGTACCCCAAAACCTAAAATGCAATTTAAAAAAAAAAAGAAATAAGGAAAATATGGGAAGAAGAGAGAGGAGAGTGAGAGCCCAGAGAGAAAAGGAACTCCTAGAATCCTAAAACTGACTCTGTATTATTTGAAAAGGAGCCATAGGGAAAAATAATGATAAATTATTATCAACTTTGAGACTCTGGGTATTCATAATTGGCCACCCTTGTGACTTGCCTTCTGATTACTCATAAGTCACTGTGCTCCACACCAAGTCTGCCCTAAGCGCCAGAACCATGCTCACAACTTGTGCCGCAGCATCCATCCAGCAGATCATAACTAATACATACTAGAGCAGGATAGAGAAGAAGAGAAAATAATATAGCATATTGCATGTAGTAAGGATAAGTACTGTTTGGTAACATTAGTTTCACTTCGATATTTGTGTACATATACAACGCATCACAATACAAACTATATTTTTCTCCGTGTTTTATGGTCAAAAAAGTCTGAAAAGCACTAGTTTACATGGCCTCTTCCTCTGAATGCTTCTGAGGTTCATCAAATGAGAAAAAATATTTTATTTTCTTACACCCACAAACATCTTGTTCTACTCTATAATATAATAATATGACCATTCGCCTATTCTCTAGCAGCGCTGAAGTCATCCTTATTTTCTCACAGCATAAATTCCTCCTTCTACAAAGCCTTCTATGTCTACTAGATGTTCCTTTCTAGAGGAACAGTAAAGATTGTTTCCTTTTCTTACATGTTTTTCCCTTGCTTAGCAGCTATTAAATTCTAACTAAATATATACTGAATGAATAAATGAATAAATATTTGAAGGATGGCATGCAAATCCAGAAAATGAAGGTTTTTTCCCAGTTAATTCCCATTTATTCAAAACAATTGAAAATCAGAGTATTTAGATAAATTGATTATCCAAATTAATGAGTTATTATTAATGCTCCCCAAAATTGATCATTTCTCAAACAATTTTCTTACCTGGCTCTATAATTGTATTAAATACAAGTTCTTCTTTCTCTGAAAGTTAACTTATTATTCAGTTAAGCTGTACTGACACTGTTGAACACCTGCAAAATGCAAGGCAGTCTCCTTGTTATGCAACAAAGGGAGCTAAACAATTTGCTCCTCTGAAGACCCTTGTTGTCCTATTAGTCTAGTTACATGTCTTATTTTTAAAGTAAGATTCCAGTTGAAAGATATTTTCAGTTGTAAAATTCTAGAAAATTGGTCTTTAGCACATATTTTTGCCTCAAGGGGTAAAAATTGGAATTGGAATGGCAGGAACCCCTTATTTCCCCAAACGAGGAGTCTCTTTTATTCAGATACACCTAATTCTGAACTTTTACTCCAGTAATCAGATTCTTAAAGAATTAATGCTTAGAAAGCTGAACAATAAAATTTAATGTACTTGTTTAGGACATCAGAATACTCAATGTCTGTAGTGTCACATAATATATCTCTCTATATCTTCCAACCACTTTCTTGGTATCAAATTTCTAAAGCTTGGGATATCATGAATGCTGGTAGGTTCTCCCTGTGAGAAACTCACACACTCTGATTTCTTCCTTTATTTCTCTGTCTTATTCTATACTTATGACTAATATCTATTAACAATAATTTGTATGGTTATTCCACTTTAACTTTCAAAAAACCTCACCTGAAAGAGTTTAAATGCAGAAAAGAAGTGATGAGACTCAGAGAAAAATAAGCAGTCATCTAAGAAGTAGGGCATGGTGAATCCCTGCTGTCTCAGAATGTTTGAGGAGATGTAGGTCTTAGTTGCCCTGCATGTTAGTACTTTCTTGAATGTTCTGACAAGTGAGTGTTTAATTAATAAGACACATACCTCTAGAAGCTGTTAATTAACTCTTTTGGACCTTCAGGGTGTAAGTCAGTAAGTCAACATAGTTTCCACACATATGACACTCTTGAAAAAGAGGAAGAATCATGAAGCTTCCAATAGTGATCAACAAATTTAGAGTCATTTAGAATTCTAACAAGTGAGCTGAAATACTACCCTAGAATTTGGTCTCAATTATCTTCCCTTTTGTATTCAAATACTTTAGAACTGATCAATCCCACAGAATTAATAATTAAGGAAAATCTTTTATCGATGCCTTCAGAGAAGAAGGAGTAGGCCAACGACCGATTTTCTATTCATTCTTAGAGCTAAAATTAGCAATCAACTTTGCATAGGAACACATTTTTTTCTAGTAATATAGAAATATGTAACTACATCTAAATCTAATGTCCCCACTTCACAAACACATTTTAGGACTTAATAACCAAAAAGTTTTTCTTTCTTTTTTTCTGATTGAGAGAAAAGTAGATTTATTTAAACAAGGATAAATTCTTGAGGGGCACATAACATAGCGGTTATATGAAGGCTTTGAGGTCACCATGTCAGTATTCAGATACTAGTCCTGCAGCCTGATAATTTTTTGTAGATTTTCCTCACACAGCCCATTGAGTCAGAGATGTCCATCATCTATTATGGTTGAAATAAAAAGTAAAAACTCAGATTTTTAGTTTCTAATTTTTACAAAATTTATAGCACAATTACTTATATTTCTATATTTTGAAGAATTTTGTTTGAGAATTGCTTGAGAAGCAAAAGTCTATGTCTATAAAGGAAATAGGCTTAAGGTTTTTCTGGAATCAATGTGTATTAGGCTATTCTTGCATTAATATAAAGAAAAACCTGAGACTGGGTAATTTATAAAGAAAATAGGTTTAATTGGATCACAGTTCTGTAGGCTTTACAGGCAGTATGGTGCTGGCATCTGCTCAACTTCTAGGGAAGTCTAACAAAGCTTACAATCATTGCAGAAGGTGAAGATGGAAGAGGCACATCACATGGTGAAAGCAGGAGGAAGAAAGAGAAAGGTGGAGGGGCAGGTGCCACACACTTTTAAACAACCCAATTGCACAAGAACTCACACCCTATTGTCAAGACAACACCAAGCCATGAGGTATCCACTCCTATAACCAAAACACCTTCCACCAGACCCTACCTCCAGCATTGGGGTTTACAATTCAACATAAGATTTGGGTGGGGACACAGATCTAAACTATATCATTCCACCCCAGTCCCTCCCAAATCTCATATTCTTCTCACATTGCAAAATACAATCATGCCTTCTTGACAATCCCCCAAAGTCTTATCTCATTCCAGTGGTAAAAGTCCAAAATCTTATCTGAGATAAGGCAAGTCTCTACCTATGAGCCTATAAAACCAAAAACAAGTTATTTACTTCCAAGATACAATGAAGGTATGAACATTGCATAAACATTGCCATTCCAAAAGGGAGGGATTAACCAAAAGAAAGGGGCTACAGGACCCATGAAAGTTCAAATTCCAGCAGAGCAGTCATTAAAATTTAAACCTCCAAAATAATCTTCGTTGATTCTACATCCCACATCTAGGGCACATTGGTACAAGGAATAGGCTCCTAAGGCCTTGAGCAGCCCTGCACTGTGGCTTTGCAGGTTCAGCCTCTAGGGCTGTTCTCATGGGTTGTAGTTATAATGCCTGTGGCTTTTCTAGGTGCAGAGTGCAAGCTGATGGTGGATCTATGATTCTGGGGACTGGAGGATCGTGGACCCCTTCTTACAGCTCCCATAGGCAGTGCCCCATTGGGGACTCTGTGGGGGCTCCAACTTCACATTTGCCCTTGCCACTGCCCTAGTAGAGGTTATCTGTGAAGGCTCCATCCATGTAGTAGGCTTCTGCCTGAGCACCCAGGCTTTCTCGTACTATTCTGAAACCTAGGATGCTAAGCATTCTTCATTTTAGCATTCTGTGCACCTACAGGCTTAATACCATGTGGAAGCCATCAAGGCTTATGGTTTCTGTTCTCCAAAGTGATAGCATTGGCTGTATCTGAGCTCCTTTGAGCTGAGGCTGGAGCCAGAATAGCCTGGATATGTGTAGCAATACCCTGAAGCTTCACAGGACAGCAGAGCCCTGGGCCTGGCCCATGAAACTATTATTTCCTCCTTGACCTCTGGGTCTGTGATGGAGGGGCTGCCCGGGAGATCTCTGAAATGTCTTTGAGGCCTATTTTCCATTGTCTTAACTAGCAACACTTGGGCCCTTTTTAGTTACACAAATTTCTCTACCAAGTGATTGCTCCATAACCTGCTTGACTTCCTCTCCCCAAAAGCCTTTTTCTTTCTCTGCCACATGGCCAGTCTTCAAGTTTTGCAAACTTTTATACTCTGCTTCTCTTTTAAATATAAGTTCCAACTTTAAGTCATTTCTTTGCTTCTGCATCTGACTCTAGGCTGTGAGAAGCAGCCAGGCTACACTTGAGCAATTTGCTAATTAGAAATTTCTTCTGCCAGATATCCTAGGTCATCACATTCAAGTTTAAACTTCCACAGATTCCCTAGGACATAAACACAATCCAGCCAAGCTCTTTGCTAAGACATAACATGCATAACATTTACTCCAGTACACAATAAGCTCCTCATTTCCATCTGAGACTTTGTCAGCCTAGCCTTCACTATCCATATCACTATCAGTATTTCAGTCATAACCATTTAATTAGTTCTAAGAAATACCAAAATTTTCCCTCTTTTCCTTTCTACTGAGCCCTCCAAACTCTGTCAACCTCTGCACATTACCCAGTTGCTTTCACATTTTTAAGTATATTTATAGCAGTACCCCTCTCTTCAGTACCAGTTTTCTGTGTTAGGCTGTTCTTCCACTGCTCTAAATACCTCAAACTGTAGTTTATAAGAAAAAAGATTTAATTGGCTCACAGTTCTGCAGGTTGTACAGGGAGCATAGTGGCATTTGCCTAGTGAGGCCTCAGGAAGCTTCCAATCATGGTATAAGGGAAAGGGGGAGGAGGAACATCACATGGCAATAATGGGAGTAAGAGCAAGAGACAGTGGGGTGAGATGCCACACTTAAACAACCAAATCTCGTGAGTATTCACAATTGCAAAAACAGCACCAAGCCATGAGGGATCTGCCCCTGTGATCCAAACACTTCTCAACAGGCCCCACCTTCAGCATTGAGGATTGTGACTCAACATGCAATTTGGGCAGGGACAAATATCCAGACTATATCACAATGCTTGGAAAGAATATACAGTTGGCCCTTGAACAATAGTGGTTTAAACTGCATAATTCACTTATACTCAGATTTCTTTTCAACCAAACTCTGATCAAAAATACAGTATTCATGGGATATAAATTCACATATATGGAAGGTCAACTTTTCATATATACTTGGGTTCCACAGGGCCAAGTGTGGAACTTTAGAATGTGCAAATGTAGGTATGGAGGACGGGGCGTTGTACTGTAACCAATCTCCCAGTCAGAGAAGAGCAAAGACGCCAAGTTGGTCAGGAAATAGAGAAATAGAGTTGGTATAATCTAGGAGGATATGAGAGGGTTAAGGAGGGAAGGGCTATGATGAGGGCTCACACAAGAGGGATCCCATGGAAGGGATCAAATTCAGTATTTAGAGACTTGCTAGCCTCTGTCTGAAGAGAGCCCTCAATTGCCCTCACAGGAAGTGAGTTCAAGCAAGGCAGTACTTACACACTGTTTGTTGGTCTTGGGCTTTGCACAGCATGGCAACGTCAGGGTAGGGAGACTTTTATATGACAGTTTAGGGTTCCAAGACACCAAGGTAGAGGCTTCCAGTTCTCTTAAAACTTGCACCTGGAACTAGTATAGCATCACTTCTGACATCTTCTATTGAGCAAGTAGTCACAACAAACTCAGATTCATGGGAGGGGAAAATAAACTCTACTTCTTGATGAAAGGATTATTAAATATTTCAACAATCTTTACTCCATAACACCTTTTTAAATAAGTGATACGTGAGTTGAGAGATAAATGCTTAAAATAAAGGATACTTGAAACATTTTGAAGACATTTATTCCTGATAAATAGAAGAGTATAAGTTTCCTTGGATGGAAACTTAGCGTTTCCAAACAGCAAGAAGAAGGTGAGTATGGCTGGAGTATAGTGAATAAGAGGGAGACAGTTAAGAGATGATATAGATGAAAAAGGCAAATTAATTTTCATTATTGAAAAGTATTACTTGTAAATAGTTTTTAAAAACTATAATTTTCCTTAACACTATAAATTCCCAATTCCTCTTTTAACTGTTTCTTTATCTTCATTTAAAACAATAAAGTTATATTGAAAATTCTTTGAATATCTATTTTTAACATTCTTTTGACTTCCTATTATAAAAAATGAAGATTTAACTGTCATAAACCATATATATACATATATCTCCCATCTTCCTCAAATAAAGCTATAATAAGAATTTACCTAAATTATTATTAATTTTTTCACTATAAAAAACACACTATTAAGAACAAAGTTGTATGGATTATTATTTTCTTTTGTAGCTTTTTGCCTTTATTTGAGTTGTAATTGCCTTATTGTTTCATTTCCTTGATTTTTAAAGTAATTATCTAAATTTAGGTCCCAATTTTTTGACAGAAGTATAAAATTCTTCTCATTAAAATAAAATACATCAGGTAATTTTTCTTCTTCCTTTTGAAAAACAAAAAATTTATTGGAGATATCTCTACTGAAGTTCCTGTGCTTCTACTTCATTCAGCCTAGTTATAGCCTAGACATGCTTTATAGCAGTTAGCATGGAATTTTCCTGAACCATTTATGTCTAACTTCTCTGTACTACATTCTCTATTGAATTAATTGTATCTCCTTTTCTTGGTTCATTGCCACATTTTCATATCCTTTATTTCCTGAAAGAGGGAGTATAAAAGATTAAATATATATATATAGCTCTTCCACTTATTAACAATTTATCCCAGATCAGAATTCAAGAATAGATTTATTTTCTCTCAGAATTTGGAAAGACTTGCTTACTTTTCTTTGAACTCTCAACATTGTAGAAAATGTCAGTGTCCTTAAAGAAAGTCAATTTGTGTATGATTTTCTTTTTTTTCTTGTAACTTTTTGCATTTAAAAAACCCCTACTATTTTGAAATGATATGATGTGATTTATTTTGTAAACATTCTACTGAAATCATGGTGAACATACTTTTCATCTGGAAATCCAAGTCTTTACATTTGGAGTAATTTTCTTTTATTATTCCTTTGATATTTTTTGTAAATTCCTTTTGTATTTGCTTTCTAGAATTTCTGTTAATCAAAAACTCAAGTCTTTTTATTCTGGGATTTTTTTCTTTTTCCTTTTTTTAAAAATAATATCATCCTATCCCTTCTATCTGTATTTTCTTTCAGGAATTCCTATTATTTAGAATTGTTTTCACATCTTTGCTTTTTGTCTCTCCTGTTTTCCATCTCTTTGTTTTTCTTGGTTACTGACTGGGTTGTTTCTACAGTTTTATCTCCCTCCTTTAGTTACATTGTTTAATTTTTGTTCTCTGTGATAGGCAGAACCATCCCCCGCCCCAACCACCACCACCACCTCCACCAACCACAAAGATATCCAAATGCTAATCCCCAGAACCTGTGAATATGTTGTGTTACATGACAAGGAATTAAACTTGCAGATAAAATTAAGGTGGCTAATTAGTAAACTTTAAGATAAGTTGGACTATCCAGCTAAAACCAATGTAATTAAAATGGGTCTTAAAATATGGGAGAGAGAGGCAGGAGGGTTAGAGTCAGAGTCATGCAATGTGATGAGGGTTCAATATATCATTGCTAGATTTGAAGACAGAGGGGGGCCACAAGCCAAGGAATGCAGTCAGTATCTAGAAACTGGAAAAGGCAAGAAAACAAATTTCAGTCCTGCTGATACCTTGATTTTATCCTACTAAGACCCATTTTGGACTTCTGGATATAAATTTGTATTGTTTTAAGGCACTAAATTTGTAGTAACTTGTTACAGCAGCTATAGAAAGCTAATATGCTGTCATATTCTCAATATCTAAGATCTATATATTATGTCTTACTATTACCTTTTCATAGAGTACTAGTCATGTAGAAGAATGTCTTTTGTCTTTGAAGATATTAAATATGGACGTAATGTTTTCTTTGTATTGGATCTTTGTCTCTGAAACTTTTTCTTTTATTCTTTTTATTCTTGTCTTTTATATTAGAGCCTTCCCTCAGAAGTCTAAGGTCCTTGACTATGCATTTATATTAAAGAGTAAGGCACTAAAATGATGGTTAGAAACTCTTTTAGTTTGGACAGTTTTATTGACCAGTGGGCATTACCATTGGTGAACAGGAAGGAATCTGGCCATTCCTTTAGGAGACGCTCAAATGACAGTAAGTCCAGTGTTTTTTTTTCTTTGTCAGTTACCCAGAGAGGTGGTGACCCATATTTAGTGTGTAGCATACAATGTCAGCAGCTAATATTCTAGCAATCAAGTGAAGAAAGATGATTATGAATGTTTCTGTTCAAGATGCAAGTTGTTTGATATATAGGGAATCAAGAACACATTTTTTGCCTGCTCAAGTTTTAAACCATCTGAGAGATGGAAGTCCAACTATCATCTTTCTCACTGATCTGAGAAGAATGTGGCTTAGGTTTAAAGGTCAAATGGAATACTATTCAAGTTCCACAACATTGTCTAGACCTTGGTCAGCATACCTAAGGGAACGTTCAGGTGTATAAAGCCAACTCACTAACCTCTGATCACTGCCTCACACTGGAGACGGCAAAAAAACAAAACTGAAAACAAACAAAAAACCTGATGAATTAGATTGTCCTGGTCATGAAACAGATTCAGTATTTATAACTCAATGATCAGGTAATTGTCTCCTTCTCCATGGGAAAATGTTAGACAGGAATAGGACAAGATGCCAAAAAAGTTACTCCTGGGAAGAACTTCTACATATAACCTGAAAAGTAGGACTAGGCATCACTCAATATACTTGGTGTCTCAGCAGTACCCTGGATCCACGGTACCTTTCCACAAAAGGTGCCATCTCCTGGAGTAAGATAATCTGAGGAACTAAGTGCCTACTGTTTAGATTCAAAGCATTCTCCCATTTTTAGCCCACCCTGCCCCAGGCTGTCAAACATTTCATGTGCCTGTGATCCTGAATTTGGAAGCTCAAAATTGTTAAGTGGTGTTTAAATCCTCCTCTACACCCCCTTGTAAGTAAGTAGATTTTCCCACTTCTAAGTTATTTAGCACCAGTCCTTCTGCTTCCTATCTTCCAAAATTTTATTGACATCTACTGTCATTTCCTATACCTGCTGCGTGTCTTTGGGGTTTATCTTTTTAAAAATGTATTTATTGATATGTTGAGCAACTTATTTTGAGGCAAAAGAATATCTTCAGTCTATCATGTATAATTGCAATTTCTTTTGTAATCTTCTATATTTAAACATAATTTATATAATGAATATTTTTATAAGCACAAGGAATATAATAAATATTATTTTTAAGAGAATTCAGATTTCAGTACAGTGAAATTTTTGCCTTTACTCATTCTATTTTATTTACTTATAATATTTTACTAGAAAGTAATTTTAGGTATCTCTCCTCTATATAAATGGCCCAATTATTCCATTTGCTAATTTTTCCCCCAAAATTATATTTTATTAAAAGTCTAATCCTGTTTGCATGGGTGTTAATAAATTATTAGCACTTCATATATAACACATATTGTACAACACATAGCTTACAAATTTAGAAAAATGTAACAACTGAGCAAATTGTATAGTGAGAAGACTAATGTATACTGAGTACAAATGTAAACACATCATTATTCTTTTCTTATAAATGAGAAACTTAAGGACCTTCAAGCTTAAATAACTTATCCAAGGTCTGCTGTTCTAGAGGCCATATATACACTTTCCATACTGCCACTAATTTCTTTAGACAAGTGCATTTTTTTCTATAGGTTATCATTTGCGTATTCAACCAGATATATAAAAGTATTTATTTTATGTCTTAGTTTTCTGTTGTCAAAATGGGAAGCTCAAACTCCTGTGTCCTTTCTTTTTGTCTTGGCTTTCGGAATTGATATGAGAACTAAGGTACCATCTAAAATATAGACACATCAAAAGGAGCTCTAGAATTACAAGTTAGCATAATGTACCATAAAGAATTGTTCCCTGACTGGGGTGCACCAAGGCTGAAGCCCAGTTCAATGCCAGGATGCCAGCAGACCTAACTTGATAAAAAAGCCTCATTCTACATTTTCTGATATGCTTTGGGATTCAGTGGCTTCGCTATTCTCTTAGCCTTTGTTATTATTAATGCTTAATTTTAATGGAAGAAGGGAGGATTTTAATGTGGGTGGCTTGCTTCTTCTTTTTGTTGTTGTTAAATGTAGCAACAAACAATCAAATCAAAGGAAGAAAAACAAAGAAAATGGGTTGTGAATAAACAAAAAGGTCAGAATGCTAGTATTTACTGCAATTTCTGGGGAGCCATTAACTACACCATGATTGGCAGACTTAACAGTACCTTCTGCTCTCTTTTGCCAGCAACTATGCAATTATTCCAGGTGTTGTAGTGGAATGACTCTATCAAATTTTATAGGATTAATCAGCATGTAAATGTTGGCAGGCTTCAGATTTGGATCCGGACTTCAGGTGCAGACTTAGAACAGATGGAGAAAAACACTTCTTCATTTGTTTTTAAAAGAGAGTTGTAAATTGGCAATACAACCTCTACCCTGAGACAGAGCTTATTTTCGACATTTTACTCAGAACAATTTATATTTAAAGTCTACAAAAACTTAACTGTGTATTAAAAAGGTAAAAATAATCTCAGAATTTATAATATGCATGAATATTACAATTCTGTATTTCCTCTTTGAAATTCTAGGAAATATTTCATTATTGTTGTTTTGGGGCTTAGTGGGGGAAAATATTTCAAACATTTCTTCTGTTGGTTATAACTTCATAATATATCATAATGTTGCTGAAACACCAGGGGTTTGGCCTAGGTCAATTGCTGAGAGTGATATTATCAGGGAAGAAGACTTTATTCAGTGCTGCAGGTGAAGGGACAAGAGATAAACCTCAAATCCATCTCCCTAGCTGACTAAAATTAAGGGTTTGTATAACAGGAAAGAAATGTTACCAGGGAGGAGTAAGGAAGGAGAGTGGGCCAACAGGCAGCAGATTGTCAGCTAGGCAATCATGATGATGAGGGGGTCTGGTGTCTCCTTGTCCAGATGTGGTGATGTGGTGAATTTGATACTATCTAGGGGGCTGGGGGGGTGCTAAAGGTAGATGTACTGAGAAAGAAATTCAGATAAGACAAATGTAAGTTTCAAGCTTTACGACAGGGAGGGTCCATTCCTGTTTATTAAAAAAAAAAAAAACACCTGTAAATATCAGTTCTATGGGGAAATTGGGATGATTTCAAGAATAGTAAACAAAGAGACAAACAGGATCTCTATTAGTTCCATCTGTCAAATTTTTCTTTAGTGATGTCAGAGAGATGTTCAAGAGGGATTTGGGACACTGTGTAAAGCCCATTGTCTGATTAACTATTTGGCATAAACTCCTATACTCATGAACTTCCAATGCTCCTAATTGCCTACAGCAGTGTTTTTCAATTATTTGTTCTTGCCAAAAGTAATTTAGGCACTCTATGAGTAACAACAGCTCACTCCAGCAGGAACACTCTGCACCTTGGGGATGGGACATGACAGAGTGGAGTAGGAAAGTGACATTTGAGAAGCTCTTTCAGATGTTTGGATATCCCCTCTCACTTCTGGTCCCAGCAGGGAAGCATTGTCCCTGAGGATGGAGTTCAAACATCTTTGCTATTTAAGGCTCTTCAATTCTAGTTTAACCCAGCTACCCAACCCCACCTCAATCACCGTCTCTTAACAACATGAATTTCAACCAGACAGCTTCTCCCTTTTACCTTCATTCCTGCTCATAGTATTTTTTGTGGCTGTTTCATTTTCAAGCCAAAGACTAGTTCAATCTCACCTTTTCTAAGATACTTTTCCTAGCACCCCCCAAACAACGGTATTCTGTTTGTAAAATCCTTGTTTGTATTGTCTGATCACAAACAAGTGTAGATCAGAGACTCACTTAAAGTGGATCTTGCATCTTCTGCAAATGCTGGATTTATGGTACATATTGAGCAATTCAGTACCTCTATTATAGTTATTTAAAATGCCTTTTCCATTGTCTTATTTTTGTTCTATTTCTTCCATGTTTTTTTTTCAGCGGTAATTGAGAGACTGCTGGGCTTCACCATTTTGGAAGAAGTTATTCTACAAGAAATTTTGGTCCAACTCTCCACTAAATTTACAGATGAGGTTCAGTGCTGAAATGACTAGCTCAGTCCAATTGAGGCTATTGTTCTTTTTCAGTTGAAGATATTTTTTCTGTCTTACTAAAGATACCTCACAACGTCAGCAAATGTATCAAATAACCCAAGGCTCTCATATACCCAATATTAGGCATTGTGATAAATAATTCATTCAGCTAATAAATTCTAAAAACATTAATTTTATTGATGTACTAAATATACTAGTTAATAGTAACAGTTTCTACCTTTAAGGACAAAACAGTAGGTGAACTTAGAAGTAAACTTAGATATCCTAGAATTCCTTTATTCTGTGGGAACAAAGAAGACAATACTTTTTTTGAGTTTTGTTTGTTTTTCAACAAAAAGACAAACAAATGTAATCTCACCTAAATTTTAGGCTATCCTTTTTGTTTTATGGTACGTCAGTAAAATAAAGAAAGAAAAACTCTCTTACAGTGCAGTGCAATAAATGTCTCCTACATAAACTTAACTTTTTAACTGAACTCATCTATGTGATGAGAACAAGAAGCTCAAAAACTAATGCCAACAGATAAGGGGAGAATGAGCCCAGAAAGTGATAATAAGTGAGATGTTAAAAATTTATCAGAATATGAAGCCTAGTTTCTCACTTTTAACTGAAAATCCAGATCTGATTTAGAAAATAAACTGATAGAAACATGCAATATAAATCAGAGTCCGTGAAATTGGAGGTTGAAGGTCAGAGTAATGCAGAAAGTGATGGATAGAGCATGAGCCAAGCCTTAGCAATGCAGCGGGAAGAGCGGGTTGGAAATGAGAGGAACTCTGGAGCAGGACACAGCAAGCCTTGGCCATTACCTGTACCTTGAGGAGTGATGGAGAGAACTAGGCCTAGTGACTGGGAAGGCAGTGCTGTCATGAACCATGATAGGAAAATCAAACTGTGTGTTGTACTCATCTAGAGAGTAAAGATACTGATATAAATTGGTTATTGAATTAAACTATAACTTAAAAGGTAACCTTAGGTCTGTTGAAATGTGTTTAGAATTATGGTCGTCTCATTCTAGGACAAATAACATATGGACTTGAATTATTATTACTTAAATGCCTCTTGTGATTCTAAGTCATTTTGATTGTATCTGCAGACAATGGCTATTCCTTTTACAGAAACAGATCACCGAGCCAAAACTCAGCTTTTTGGCAGTCAATAATTAGGAAAAAAAGAAACCCAAAAAAGGTCTTTGAACCTCTGTACTAGATGCCAGGCACACACAAAAAAAATTAGAAGCTTCTTCATGTTATTCAGCATTGATTTCCTTTATAGGTATCATCACAGTTTATTGGAGCAATTATGAATGGGTATTTGTATCGGCCAGGTAGATAAGATTATACTGTTGAAAAAAATCAGTGGCTTAAGACAGCAAAAATGTATTTCTGATTCACCTTACATGTTCATTACAGGTTGACAGAGTGACTCTGCTTCTCATAGTCTCTCAAGACACAATTGAGGAGAATTTCACCTAGACATAGCCTTCCTGGATCATCACAACAGGGGAAAAGATACAGTGACTTGAGAAAAGAATTTTAAAGCATCAGCCCAGAAGTGACATACATCACTTCTGTTCACATTTCTGTGGTCAAGGCAAATCGCATGATTACACTTAGTTCAAGGGATTAGGTAAGTATAATCCTACCATGTGTCTGAAAAAGAGAGGACTGGGAAATAGTCAGTTAGACAACATCCCACTAGTATGATAAAATGCTTGAAGAACCATTATTAAACTAGATGTGTTATACACATATAAAGTTTTATATTATTGTGCTACAAAATACCTTGTCCTTTATGAACACTTGAAGTAACTGGCATTTAGTTGTTTTGCACTTAGAGAATAATCACCCTGTTATGTATTTCTACTTCATGGAGTGACATGATTCTCTATGGAGTTTCAGCTGAACCCTCAAGCCTGAGCTGGTTGCTCAAGGAACTATGATAGTGCCCTATGCTATCTTCTGTGTCATAATGCCGAGGGTGCTTTGTAATTGGCACCTCAAGGACAAGAACTGAGTCAAAGCCTTCTTCAGTCAATCACTGGCCAATTTTTAGAGGTCAAGCCATACTTTAGAGGCTGCTCAGTTGCCTCCTTGCCCCAGTGACTGCACCCCAGTTTTTGTGCCACTCGGGCTGCAAACTTGATTCTAGAGACAAATTACTTCAGGCATTCAGGCTAATTTTTAAATAAACCCTGCCACTGATACTGACTATAAATACATATGCTTGCTTACACATTTTATGTCTTAAAATGAGTCTTAGCTTTTATAATATACAGAGTAAGGCAGTTTGGTGACTCTAGTTAAAACAACTAAACTGTTAATATTCCTATTTATCCTTGTATTTTTGTTGTATGAGCTTTAGATATCTTGGTAAAGTGACAACATAGAATTTCATGCTTCTGGGCAATGTATTTCTGAAGGGCAATTTTTCAGGTTTGTGTTTTAAATATACCTACATACCAATTTAAAATTCCCTTTGAATAATTACACTGTCATACATCTTGTATCGGCTAGATTTTAAAGTACTGGCTCTATACTTACAAGAAGAGACATGATAGTTTTAACATTAAACAAAACTTTCTTGCCTCATTTAAACAGCACTTACATTGCTATAATCAGAGATTAATGTAGGCATGGCAGCAAAACAACAATTGGATAATGTTTGAAAAGACCTATCAAAATCCCAGAAGACAACCAGAAAAATGTTCAAAGCCTTTCTAATTCCAATGGAAATTAAATTATTCATTTCCTCTTCTTGGGGCTTTTCAATCTTTGGACTGCAAAGCCCTACTTAATTCTCGAAGAGAAATTGCCAGTTAATTGGTTAACTAACTGTAGCCTATGGTAAAAATCCCTCATTATCAAATATATTAAAAACAAGGATTGTGCATAGCAGAGTCATCGTGCAGTGTTTTGCTAATCTTTCACCAGAAATAATATTCCTTAGTGTGCAGTTTTTCTTATCTGTCAAGTCTAATGGTCACTACGAAATACCTATTGTGCTCCTTTTCCACCCTGGAAGAGGAAGGTGGGAAGTGATCAAAGCTATCAAAACTGATACCTGCCATCAAGAGGAAAGAGTCATGGATGAGTCTGACTCTTCCTTACTTTTTTCTCCAGGTCTTTACTCCCCTTATACATTTCCCCTACCAGCTGAATTGTCCAAAAGTGAATTAAAGGACTGGTTTTATTTATTTAGAAAAGCGGAAAATATGCTTTTCTTCCTCTCCTTTCCAAGCCTGGGAAAATGTTATCAACTTTCCAGTAAGAACCTGATTTCTAAGTCTATCTAGGTTTCTAGCCATGGTCTACTATATTTTCCTTCCTTCAGTATATAGAAGCATAATCCCCCTGTAGAGTGCATAAACACCTTTTGAAAAGATTTTGCATTAACATAACCATGATCCCACTAGAAAAAGCTTTTATCAATCATCTTGCATGAAGTTGTCCTCACATACATCAGAGGAACAGCTTTCAGATTTCTTGTTGAGTTTTCTCCTATGTCAGTCCAGTTTTATAAATAATTGTTTCTTAAAAGATATAAACAAAATTCTTATGCTTAAACTTTTCTAACCTGAGGAAAAAAAGGGGGGGACCCAGGATGCCAATAGAGGCCATCCTCCTCTAAGTGAACCACCATCCAGCTGAGAACTGGTAACCTTTTGATGCAAGGCAACCTGAGCCTTTTCAGTTCCTTGTTGCTAGCTAACTATGTGATGAGGCCAGGCTAATTTCTCTTTCTACTTTTTGTTCAATTAAACCTTCCACCCATAGTGCACTGCTCCTCCTTGCTCTATGTAACCAGACTACTCATCTATCACTGTAAGAATCCCACCTGGAGTCTTATCTGAATGACTTCTCCAGGGCAAAAATCATGCCATCTATTTCTTCTTATCTCCTAACTACTCTGACCATACTACCATACACATAGGAGATGATCTAGAACTGCCTTTTAAATATGCAAAAGGGCAGCGGCTTGGGAGTGGAGAGAAAATGCAAACATTTCTATTACACAGACTTTAAAAAATAATTTATATGTTTTACAATAAAAATTTTGGACTATTTATTTCTAAAATTGAACTTCCATCAACATATAACCAGTCTCTTACTCTTTAGCCATGTTGCACATGTATAATAGTTTCTGTAAACATCAGTTTATATTCTTGAGAACAAATTGTAAGCATTTTAAAAGAAATTTGATTGATAGCTCTGCCAGAAAAGCCTAAACCCAATGTAAGACTGAACTACAAGTTTCTTATATTCACTGCTACATCTTCCTTATATCCTGGGCCTTCACACGTCTTTCATGGTTTTAGAATATTTTGGCAATATCAGTGCATCTAATATTTCTTACCAACTATAAACCATACATTAGAGGACTATTCTGGAAATCCTTCTTGGAAAGCTTTTTATGCAGAAAATAGCATTCTTCCTGTGGAACTGTAGAATGTTAATAAATGTCGCATATAAAAAGAGCACCGCGATCATTTAAGTGCGGAAAACTTGAGTTAAATAAAGTTAAACAAGTTACTTCAATGCAGAACTTTTTTTAGAATTTTTAATATATTAAAATGCAGTGTAAATCATGAATAGGAAGATAGAGAATGCAGCATTTCCCAACTTCTCACAATACAATTCAAGGAGCAGCTTTAAGGGCTAGGAAAATGTACCTATGTGGACTAGAACGTCTCTCTGTCCTGTGTCCTCTTTAGAAAGCTAATGCAGTCATAGTCTAAATTTTGTCACATACCAAAACAGTTACTGCAAAAATTGTATTAGCCTGGAGGAATTTTCCAGTCTCCCTGGATAACATGACTGCTTTAACCTTAGAAAGCGTATTGAGAATTAATGATCAACTCCAATTGTTTGAATAACATGAAGGTTCACCCACTCAAAATAATTTCTGGTGAACAGAGCATTCAATTCTTTCTTCCTCACCATCTCCCTCATATACCCAGAACTAATTCCCTTCAAATTAAAGAAGGAGGAAAGAATAAACCATGCAAATGTGCCTTCTGTAGTACTGACAATAATAACCACTGACAAAGAGTTTAGAAGCTGGCCAGTTTGAAGCAGGCAGAGGTCCATCGACCTGAAGATCTCAGGCTTTGTGGAGAAATGGAATTTTTGCATCTTGGTTCTAACTTCCTCAGATTTTTACTGAGGAATTTACTTCATTTTCCCCAAGCAAATTAGACATTTTAATATATACATAGCCACTCATAAAATCAACTCTTTATTTTCCTTTCAACAGGACTACAGTACCTAATGAGTTTCAATAATTTTAAGGAAAAAAGAAAATTAGAATTAAGAAGCTCTCTTCCTCTCCATGTAATCTAAGAGGAATGTGAAATATATTTATTGCAAGTACGTGCAAGGCTATTTCATCACCATATCAGTAAAAATATTGGTAACAATAACCTCAGAGAAATATTTCTTAAATCTTCAAGCCACAATACCCTGAGATGATGCATCAAAAGCCTGTTGGAAACAAAAGTTTGGATTCAGAGTGGCATGTGGATACCTGTTTTTCTCAGTAAAATAATTCAGCCATTGTAATTATTTTTAACAGAATTGGGCTTCACACTGTGGGATAATGAGCTGGAAAATGTATTTGTTTTAAATAAAGGCATTTTCACACTACAAGAACACACAAACATCTACAAAACCCAAATGTGCCCGTCCAGCGTGCCTGGTAAAAGAGCCAATTTGATGTTATTTCCAACTGTGTAGAAATAATTTGCTGCAAATTCAGGCTACAATGCAAACAGGTGCTTCTTGAAAGAAACCCCGTGAGTCTGGAATTGCCAAGGGCTGGGACAGCTGGGAAACATGAAGATGTTCTCTCTTAAATAGCACCTAAGTTTCTGGGGCCTATTGGAATCCTGACTCTAAGCACTCACTATCATTAGGTTGGCTGTTAGTGATCATAGGATCAGGGTAATCCCTCAAATGAACCTTTTGATTTCACCAAAGCTGTGGATTTGCACTAGCAATGCCAAGAAATCACATTTAAAACTGAGAATGAATGGGAAAGTGATTCCCAAACAAGCCCCAGAAAGCCAAATAACGGATGCCATTCCAAACTCCAACAAAAAGGTGGGGAGAGGAAAGAGGTAAATGTCATAATGCTATATAAATCAGTAAGTTGAATCATACAGCAGGATAAATGGCGAAAAGAAAGCAGTCCAAGAAAAGAAATCAGAAATTATTTAGGTCTTTAAAGGCAAATTTCCATGACTGCAAAAGTAATCTCAACACAGAACATTTTGATTGGTGTTATGTTCAATGGGCTGTTAAAGAAATGCTGCTCTGTGTTGATTATTCTTGCTTGGACCTTAACACAGTACCAGTGCTCATTCATAGCTCTGCCTAGAGTTTATTGTTGGATCTTATAGGACAGTCGATGAGCGTGATGACTTTAAACCTTCTTTCTTGCAAATTTGGTCTCCTTCTGCTAAGCCTGTAAAACACCTCTTTGCCACCAAACACAGGTACCTTAATAGAGGAGTCTATTCTGAAGTTAAGAAGGAATTTGCCAGTGCAAATAGAACTTCTGTGGAACAGCACCAATGTGTCTTGACATGATTCTCAGCAAGGATTTTCTGGTAATAAATTAAAAAAAAAACAATAATGCACTTGAATATTTCTCAGACTTCCATTTACAACTGAAAAGCCAAAATTGTTTAAGGCAGATGTTAGCATTGGCTGAGAGTCACATTTGCACTTGGTTGTCACATGACTAATTTATATACAGCCTAAATGTTAAAACAAAGAAACAAAGGTGATTGAGTCAACTTTAAGTTACATATGTAGTGAGACTTTTCTCCTTTATTTTACAGTGTGCCAAGCATATAAAAATGATGTTTACTAAATTAGTTTAATTTTAAGTTCTGATAGCTGAACTCACACATAAGCAAATATTTTCCTTCTAGAATTGATGTTGCTGCTCTCTCTGGAGTTTCTTGATTGCTTTGAGGAAAGAAGCAATGTTTCAAGAACATATCACAGGGGTATTTGGAAATGTAAACTATGCTATTTAAATTTTATTGCTACTCAAATGAGAGTTCCCAGGATCTTTCTCATACTAATCTGTCCTTGAGAAAAGTGCCTTACCTTTTGAGCCACTAGGAAAATAAGCTAACAGTACAAATTATTTATAATCTCAGCTCTTTCCAAGGACATGGATCCTGTTACTGGAGGATGGTTTGTTTAACTGAGCCCCATGTGGGGTTTGGGTTTGAAAAATTGGGGGTGGTATAACAATAAGAGATGAAATGCTCTGTAGAGTCGAATGAAAAGGAATGTAAGGTTTCTAGTGAGAAGTCAAGGAAAGAGAGAATCAGAATTCTGAATATTGTAGGAGGTCTCCATGCAACTGAAGACGGGCATTACAGAAAAATGTTGAAAAGTGACTGTCACATTTTTGCAATGGGTTGAGGAATTTAAACTCTTAATTTTCATTTCCTAACAGGTTGTTTGCTTCTGTTTTGAATAATAAAAGGTAGCATTCACTGTTTTGTATATTCTGTAATTTAAAGAAAAACATTGTATATATTCTTTAATACTTAAGACATTTATTTTTCAAAGTATGTTTTTTTTTGTCAAAATAAGGGATCATACACTTTCCCAAACACAGAAATGTCTTGTTCCTTCTAAGAAATGCCTTGTACCTCATAATAAGAATCATAATGATAATTCTCCTTGTATTAACCTCTCAGAGAATGAGGCACATGGTGCCTCATTAATCAGTAGCTAGAATTTACCCTCAGCAAATAAAAAAGTTGAACAAACTAAATTTCGGCTCACAGTATTAGAGTGGGTTACATTTTAAGTAGAAAAACATTTGGTTATATCACTGTCTTTATAGCATGATTCTCACTTATTTGCATAAACAAATATTTATGTTCTTGTTTATATATTTTTTAAAACAGTAACTACAGGAAAAGTCAGCCCATGCTATAAACCCCCAGATGAGAACATTGATTCAGACAGTTAATATATATATATATATATATATATATATATATACATATATATATATATATTTTTTTTTTTTTGAGATAGAGTCTCGCTCTATCACCCAGGCTGGAATGCAGTGGCACCATCTCGGCTCACTGCAACCTCCATCTCCAGGGTTCAAGTGATTCTCCCGCCTCAGCCTCTGGAGTAGCTGGGAATACATGCACCCACCACTGCACCCAGCTGATCTTTGCATTTTTAGTAGAGACAGGTTTCACCATATTGGCCAGACTGGTCTCAAACTCCTGACCTGGTGATCTGCCTGCCTCAGACCCCCCAAAGTACTGGGATTACAGGCGTGAGCTACAGCACCCCGCCATGTTTTCACTTTTAAATTCCAGACCATTAATTTGTTCTTAATATATGCCCATTTTATGGTTCAGCCCATCTATTAGATTTTATTTTACAATGATACTTTTTATTTCTATATACTGTTTTGTTATTCTTAGATTGTTCTCTTTTTATATCACCCTATTCTTGATTTATGAATGCCTCTTGAAAATTTAAAATTCCTTCTTATGTTCCCCAACTTATGTCTTTGCCCTTTAAAGCTCATGTCATTGGATTTTAGTACTCACTGCTCCTTCATTATTGTTGTAATTATTGTCCTTCCAATCACCCACTCTCATTTCTTAAGGAGTTTAAACATCTGGTTCATTGTCACTCTATCCAACAGTCTTATTGCCTTAATTCTTATCAATGTCTGTATCTACATGGATGAAGTTCTCTTCTCCATGACCTTACCTTCGCCTTACCTCGGCCATTAATGCTAAGGGCCACCTTGCTAACAATTTCAACTCTTCCGTGATCTTACTGTATCCTATTTCTTGACTACCATGTTGGGGGTACTCTCTCTAGTACTTTAACTCAAATAATGCCTTTGTCCAACCTGGAATCCAGTGCATTGTTCCTACCATCTTTTCTCTTTCCCTCACTCCTCAGGCTGCTTATCTTCTCTACTAGATTATCTTAAATTTTATGGTTAATTGTTACATTCACTCTCTTGCACATGCCTTCGATTCTCCTGCCTGACACTTTGTCAAGGGTGTTTGACTGAATCAGAAGCCTGGAAAAATCAAATTTTCTGCCTACTTCAAACCTAAACTTGGTCTATTTAATATGGCTGAATGATCTCACTTGAAACTTAAATGGGTCTTTAATGGTGCCCAGCAAATATACTATAGTTCCCTAGTTCATTTGTTCTCCTACACACAGATAACTATCACATTCCTTTCAAATATTTCAGCACACCCACCCACATCCTCACTTTCAACTGATGACTTTGTTTATTTCACTGAGAAAATTGAAGCAATCATAAGAGAACCTTCACACCTTCTCTTCCCACCTGCTACCAGATTTCCACCACCAGATCATCCCAATTACCAACATCTGTACAAGATGCTCTTTGCTCCCATCTTCTACTATAGGTGAACTACCCATGCTCCTATTTAAAAGATGTCTCCTCTTGTGCAGTATATCCAGTCTTTGAAGGACATAATTCCAGAACTCTAATTCTCCAGGGGCTAACATGGCAGATTTCAGAGAGGAGTTGACATTGGAAAAAATATATAAATGATGAACATCTCTCCAAGCTGACAATGGAGAAAATGTCATTACATGAAGAATATAGCAAGTACCAAAACCAACAGCAACAAGGAAGTGTGGCATATTCAGGAAGTGTCCAGTGGTCTGGTTTGGCTAAAATATAGGATGTATACTGTGGTGAGAAGGTGGTGAAGTATTCAAGAGATGAGACTTGAAAATTAAACTGGGGCTTGATTATAAGGTACTTTGTATGTTCTGTTAAAGATTTTAAATTTTATATAATAGACTTTAGATTGCCACTGCCTTTTTTAAAAGTGAGAATGACATTACATTTGCCTGTGGCAAGATCACTCCAGAAATCTTAGGGAAGATAGGTTGAAGATGAGCCTGATTTGAGGCAAGGGTAGAGTTAAGTGACTGCTAAGACTAAGATAATGAGAGACCAGGGCAGCAAGAGAGGGGCCAACAGGAAACCATGAGTAGGAGATTTAGAAGAGAGAGAAGCAAATGTCCACGTTCATGAGCAGAGGAGATGGAGTGTGACAATTCCACGCATATCAGCTAAAAGAATGTGTAGAGAAATATCTCTCCCAGAGCTTCCTCATCTATTTAGCATGTTCCAATTAAGCAATAAAGATTCCTAAAACATTGAAATGTCATAGCCTCAAAATGTCATAATTTCACAACAAAAAGGAGAACTGGAGTCTAAATGGCTCTTCTTTGGTCACAGAACTAAGTTTTGTTTCAGAGTTTATTTATATAAAAATAGGAATAAAATTATTTACACTCATCTAGCATGAGGAAAGAAAAGAAAGAAACCCGACGACAGGAGACACGATGATATATGTTACTTGGGATGAGCCCTGCATTCTAATGACATCTTGCAACAGTGCTTTTTTATAGCAGCACACTTGTAGCAGCTGTTGAGTGGTTTTACTTACATCGCCTTCATCCTTTGCATTTAGAGGGCATGTACCACCAAGTTTCCTATCTTTAGAATATTATTTGGGCCTGTAACTTACACAGTATTCTCAAGTACATATCTTCAACATCAAGTGCAAAGACCAAATGGATGGAAACTATTTCTTGCATCCAACGACTTATATAAGTCTCCACCTGGTTCTTGAATTCCTATGAAGCATTTAAATCTGGATAATAAAACAATGCCTAGTTTTGACACATGTCCATGAGCATTAGAAATATGCAAAGACAGTACACACACCTGGGTTTTCTACAAGCAGCTAGACCATAAATGTGGATATACTTTCCTACCAACTCTTCACCTAATCGTATCCAAAAGTAATTTTTCCCAATTTATAAAAATGTCTTCTTAGCACATTTCTTTCCAGTCATATGGAAATAAGGGATAGGGATGATAAGTTAGTAAGGAGAATCAGAATTTGACAGAAAAGACTAGCAGTGAAAGTGCTGAGGGAGGTAGAGACAAAAGGGAAGAGACTGTGTGTCTCTCCTTGAATACAAAAAACGATGCCAGGAGGCCATTGGCCTCCTCACATCTACAAAGAAAGAATTCCAAAGGAGAGATTTATCAATGAGTCATTGCACTGGAAAATAATTGCAGAAAGTCAGCCAGAAGAAATAAAATGGCTATTACCTTAAAAGGAGACAAAATTAAATGAATTTCAAAAGTACTTATTTGTGTGGTAAAATTCCAGTACAGTTTGAAGGACAAAGACTTTGGAGCCACAGAGGCCTGTATTTCAAAATTTCATACTTCCACTTACCATCAGGAAGACTTTAAGCAAGTTATTTAACCTCTAAATCCTGGGTGCTTCATTTTTTACATACAAATAAGAATGTCTATAAGAATGTCTAACTCAGGGCTATAGTGAGAATTAGATTAGATAATGTTGAGAAGCATTTCACGTGCCTTTAGTGTAACTACTAAACGGTAGCTGTTATGTAACAGGCACTAATGGTGACTTGGTTGCTTTACTATACTCAGAGATGCAGGACTATCTCTTCAGAAGCTGGTCTAGGACAGGCAATTAAATGGAAAAGGCCATAAATGTTTATGAGTGGATTCAATTATGAAAACAAAAATAAAGATTATTCATTTTTTTTATTTTATCTTACTGTCTAGGGTATATGTGCAGGTCATACAGGGTTGTTGCATAGGTGCATACATAACCAGGTGGTATGCTTAAGAAAAATAGGGCAGTATGACATTTGGTTAGTAAAAGCAAAGCTGGATTGTTTTATGGAGATAAATGATCATTATTCCTCTAAGACTATATTAAAATGGCTTCTGGCCCAGTCATTCAGAACAATGTCACATGTTGATATCAATGGTTTCTTGACTGTGACTTGCTGGAGATTTCTGGTAAAGTTAAACTATCCAAGCCAATTTCACTCATCAGTATCTTTTCTTCCTACTCAATAAATGGTTAGGTGAATAAATGAATCAATCAATCCATCCATCCATCAATTAATTAATCAGTTCTAGATTAGAAACTCAAAGTACCATCCACCTTAATACATGGAATAAAGTACAGTGTTGCTTCTATAAAAATCACTGCTCAAAGGAAAGTCACAGCTATTAGACATGGCATTCTTCAGCAAGCTAACTTGAATTAAATGAGCTCTATTTTATTTTGGACTGTTATTGAAATATGCCATAAGCACCCGCTGGAGAAATGTCCAAAAGCCAAATAACTTTCAGTGTCTGATGGTTACCATTAATTATCTAAAACTATTCCAACAGTAGCAATAATCACCCAACCCTCTGTGACCTGGAAGCCCTCCAGGAATCAATTTGCATTAGCAAAGCTTTGCCTCACATGACCTGCTCCTTCACAAACCTCCCCTTATGCTGTAGTGGAAAGTCACTGCCCTCATTAGCAAGCCAGTTCCTATCTCTTTTAGTTTGAATCCATCAGTTACCAACGTTCAAATTTCCTGCACCCTCTCCCCTGAAAAATGTGAAATGATTCTATCTGAAATACTGTAAAATGTCACTAGAAGGCTCTTCACAATGCTAAATTTGGTTACAGGGAATGTCAAATCACAGTGTATCAGGATAGAAACAGCATTGCTAGGAATGTCATTCTGTCCCCTCCCACCTGTGTTTCAATGAAGTCACCATCTAATGTGCTGCTATGGTCTGAATGTTTGTGTTCCCCCAAAATTCCTATGTTGAAATCTTAATCCCCGAGGTGGTGGTATTAAGAGGTGGGGCCTTTCAGAGGTATTAGGTTGTGAGGGCAGAGTCCTCATGAATGGGATTAATGCTCTTATAAAAGAGGTTTGAGGGAGCCTGTGAGACCCTTTGCCCCAACACCATGTGAGGACACAGCTAGAAGATACTATGAGGAACAGGCCCTCACCAGACATGAAATCTGCTGGCACCTTGATCTTGGATTTACTGGCCTCCAGAACTATGAGAAATAAATTTCTGTTGTTTATACATTATACAGACTCAGGTAGACTATTATAGCAGCCCAAATGGATTAAGATATGCACTAATGACCCAAATGATCTCAAGATAACTCCCTGTTGTCCAGAAGTAATTAAGACAGCATGTCATTTCACGAGCACATTGCCTACATATTTGAAATCACCAACAGCATTTCTAAACTCAGGGTCCTTCTACCTGACACAAACCCATAACAGCAGTCTTGGAACCAACTCTGCTGCTGAGTAGCTGGGTCAATGCAGTAAAGTTGCTTGATCTCTGTGTACTCTAGTCTCATCATTTATAATATAGAGGTAATAATAGCATCTACCTCTGAGGGTTGTTTCGAGGATTAAATGAGTTAATAATATAAAACCTTAGAACAGGGCTTGACACATAGTACAAATTCCAGTGAACAGCTGTGGGAAAGTTTGAGTTCTATAATGGAAGAGCCCCATTTCAACATATAGGCTTATCTGTGTAGGTTTACTGCCAGTCACTGCTAATTCTTTGAAGTACAGCTTACTAGGAAAGTTACATGAGCCAAACTACGTTGTCCACAACCTAAAAAGGATGTCGTAGGGCAAGGAGAAGCATGAATTCCCAGCAAAATCTGTATTTATTATCTGTGAGAAAAGTTGTATGCCACCAGGGAGTATTGACTTTTTTTTTTCTTTCACTGATGAACCTTGAATTTCCAAACCACAGGCCACCTTATCCTTTGGTATTGATGTCACAGGCCAGAGCTGTGATACTTTTTATTATTTAAGGTGGACTTTAATAATGTGAGCCTTAGATATTAGTTATCAAAGCCTCCTACATGGCTACATGAGAGTATTTGCAGAGCTCCCTAAAAAATATAGATCCTGAGCCCCACCTCTGCATATTTTCATTCAGGAATTCTTAGGGTGGGGCATGGGAATCTGGCAATTCTGAGGCATAGTCTAGGTTTTAGAATTGCCTTTTTAATTCATCAAAGAAGACATATCCATATTCTCTAAAAATATTTAATTTCTATATCTAATTACACTGATGAGTCCTAGAGAATTTCTATTAGGGAGTTCTTTATCATGTTCCTAAGAGACCACTCCTCAAAACCCGTCAACCTCAATCACATGTTGCATTTAACAGCAAGAAGTCTAGCCTAGCCGTCTGATATGATTTGGCTGTCCCCACCCAAATCTCATCTGGAATTGTAGCTCCCATAATTCCCACATGTTGTGGGAGGAACCCAGTGGGAAATAATTGAATCATGGGGGTGGTTTCCCCCATACTGTTCTTGTGATATTGGATAAGTCTCAGGAGATTTCATGGTTCTATAAGTGGCCTCCCCTTTCACTTGGCTCTCATTCTCATTTGTCTGCCACCAATTAAGATGTGACTTTTGCCTTCTAATGTGATTGTGAGACCTCCCCAGCCACATGGAACTATGAGTCCATTAAAACTCTTTTTCTTAATAAATTTCCAGTCTCGGGCATGTCTTTATCAGCAGTGTGGAAATGGACTAATACACTATCTTACACCATAATGGATCTCCCCAGATTCATTTTCTCCTTCCCTCTAATCTCATGGTCACAGGTTTTGGCAGGACTGACCCATCTATAGCTCCAGTGTTGTTGTAGAAAGGGTGCTGAATGGCTCAAGCATATCTGTGCATCCTATCTCCTTGGCCACATGGGTGGATATGAACTTAATTTGGGCAAACGTTTAATTTTTAGAGGATTCTTGGAAGACAGCTTTCTCTCTCTCTCTCTTTTTCTCTCTCAGTAACTACTATAAAAGACACTCTGTCCCACCAAAAATGAATGGTGAAGCATTTAATAGTGAACTTAATGCTGTTAACTGGGATCTTGAAACTATGAGGGAAGTTCACTTCAGAATAAAGTTTATAATGTGGAAAAATCAAATAAAGATACAGAAGCAACTCATATACCAAGTGACATCACTCAGCAACTAGATCAATCTCACATTGACCATCAATACATAAACCAAGAGATTTCTCCTATGATTAACCCTGATTCAAGTTGCATTTTATAGTCTTTAAAACAAAAGGCATCTTTACTGATTCATACCTGTATTAGTCCATTATCACCCTGCTATAAAGAAATATCTGAAACTGGGTAAAACATAAAGAAAAGAGATTTCGTTGACTTACAGTTCAGTATGGCTGGGGAGACCTCAGGAAATTCACAATCATGGCAGAAGGGAAAGCAAATACATCCTTCTTCACTTGGCAGCAGAAAGGAGAAGTGCCAAGCAAAAAGGAAAAAGGCCCCTTATAAAAGTATTAGATCTCATGAGAACTCACTCAACATCATAAGAACAGCAGCACTAGGGTAACCACCCCATGATTCAATTACCTCCCACCAGGTCTCTCCCATGACATGTGAGGATTATGGGAAGTACAATTCAAGAGGATATTTGGGTAGGAACACAGCGAAATGATATCATCCCACTCCTAACCCCTCCAAAATTTCATGTCCTCACATTTTGAAATTCATTCATACCTTCCCAACAGTCCCCTAATGTCTTAGCTCTCCAGCATTAACCCAAAAGTCCAAACCCAGCAAATCCAATGGTACTTCGTGTCAGTGGTATATGATAGGGAAGCTGTTTGGAGCTTCTGGCAGGCCTCCATAGGTGAACCAAAGCAGAGGCCTCTAGGATTTTGGAGCAAGGCCATGCTGTCTTCTGGAGATAACTACTCCCCTTTTGAGAGATAGCTCTTAGCTTGCTACTGGGTTTTGATTTGACTATGGGTCATCAAGTCACCATGCGGCCTGAAATGTTTGTCCTCACTGGAATAGACACTTACTACAGATATGGGTTTGCACATCCTGCACTCAGTGCTCCTGCCAAGACTACCATCTGTGGACTCATGGAATCCCTTATCCACTGTCATGGTATTCCACACAGCATTGCCTCTGACCAAGGCACTCACTTTACAGCTAAAGAAGCGCAGCAGTGGGCTTGTGCTCATGGAATTCACTTGTCTAACTGTTCCTTATCATTCTGAAGCAGCTGGATTGATAGAATAGTGGAATGGCTTTTCAAAGTCACAAGTACCATGTCAACTAGGTGACAATACTTTGCAGGGCTGGGGCAAAGTTCTCCAGAAGGCTGGGTATGCCTCTGAATTAGTGTCCAATATATGGCACTGTTTCTCCCACAGCCAGGATTCTGAGAATCAAGAAGTGGAAGTGGAAATGACACCACTCACCATCACCTCTTCTGATCCACTAACAAAATTTTTGTTTCCTCTTCCCATGACATTATGTTCTGCTGGCCTAGAGGTCTTAGTTCCAGAGGAAGGAATGTTGCCACTAGGAAACACAACAACAATTCCATTAAACTAGAAGTTAAGATTGACACCTGGACACTGGGCTTCTCCTGCCTTTAAGTCAACAGGTTAAGAAGGGAGTTACAGTGTTGGCTGGGGTGATTGACCTGGACAATCAAGATGAAATCAGTCTACTACTCCACAATGGAGATAAGGAATAGTAGGCATGGAATATAGGAGATCACTTAGGGTGTCTCTTAGTATTACCATGCCCTGTGATTAAGGTCAATGGGAAACTGCAACAATCCAACCCAGGCAGGACTACAAATGGCCTAGACCCTTTGGGAATGAAGGTTTGGGTCACTTCACCAGGTGAAAAACCACGACCTGCTGAGGTGCTTGCTGAAGAAAAGGGATTACAGAATGAGTAGGAGAAGAAGGAGTCATCAAAACCAGCCACAACCACATGACCAGTTGCAGAAAAGAGGACTGTAATTTTGATGAATATTTCCTCCTTATTTTGTTAAGACCATGTTTGTGCATCTATACACCTGTACTAAGAAAATTCATTTTATTTCCTTTTTCTTTATCATATGACATAAGATTTATTGACTTCAGATCAGCATTTAAGTCTTGTTAACTTTATGAAATAGCATTTAAGTTAAGGACTGGTATGCTTCCAGTTATATAAAGGCTAGATGTATTATGTTAGGCATAATTATGACTATATTATTGTCTTTATTTGAAGACTATGTATGATTTCAGGAGATGTGTGTAGGTTCAAGTTGACAAGGGGTGTATTGGGAAACATCTGCATATAAATGGACTTGAGAAGATCAGAGTTGCAGACCTGAGTATAAGAATAGATGGGCTAGTGTTCTTCACTACAAGGATGTTTGAATTGATTGTGATCACAAGGACTTGTGATCTTTAATACTGAGTGTCAACTTGATTGGATTGAAGGATGCAAACTATTGTTCCTGGATGTGACTGTGAGGGTGTTTGTATAAGAGATTAACATTTGATTCAGTGGACTAGGAGAGGCAGACCCATCCTTAGTCTGAGCAGGCACCATCTAATCAGCTGCCAATGCAGCCAGAATAAAAAGCAAACAGAAGTTGGAAGGACTTGGCTTGCTGAATCTTAAAGCCTTGATCTTTCTCCCATGCTGGGTGCTTCCTGCCTCAGACATCAGATTGCAAGTTCTTCAGCTTCTGGATTCTTGAACTTACACCAGTGGTTTTCCAGGGGTTCTAGGGCCTTTGGCCACAGACTGAAGGCTGCACTGTAAGCTTCCTTACTTTTGAGGTTTTGGGATTGGACAGATCCACCACTGGCTTTGCTCCTTAACTTACTGACAGCCTATCGTGGAACTTTACCTTGTAACCATGTGAGTCAATTCTCTTTAATAAAATCCCTTTCATATATACATATATCCTATTCGTTCTGTCCCTCTAAAGAGCCCTGACTAATACAATATCTCATAGCAAATAGTTCAAAGCTTCATATTCTCAATTTGCTCTCAACATCACAGTCAATTCAAACATCCTTGTAGTGAAGAACACTAGCCCATCTATTCTTATACTCAGGCCTGCAACTCTGATCTTCCAAAGTCCTTAGGTGTGTCTTAGAGGCTGTTCAGTTTTATTTTCTTAGTTTCGCTCCTACTTGACTTGTTGCACCATCTCAGGCTTCCTTTGATGATTTTTCCTCTTCTCTTTGACACCCAAGTTTCAGTCCTTACACCACTTCTCTCCTTTGTCCTCACTCAGGCACCGGTTATCTCATTTAGTCCCATTTATGTGCAGATGTTTCCCAAATATATGCAGTAATTCCAAGCTAGACCACTTTTCTAAACTCCAGACTCATACAACAAAGCACCTACTTGACATGTATGCTTGGATATCTTGGGTACCTCAAACTCAATGGTACAAAACAACTGAACACCTGATTTTCTCTTCATAGCCTCTGGAAACATGCTCTACATAAAGCTTTCTCCATCTCAGCTAATGATAAGTTCATCTTTTGAGTTGCTCAGGTCAAAAACTTTGAGGCAGCTTTGACTTTCTCTCATACTCTACATCCAAATTGTCAGTGAATTCTATTAGTCCTACCTTCAAAATATATACAGAATTCAACCACTTCTTTACCACCTCCACTGCCACCACCCTGGAATGAGCCTGTAACAAATGTTCTAGCTAAAGTTGCCAGTCAAAGGCCTCCTGTATCTTCCAGGAACAGGCCTCACAGGAACAGATTTATTTTAGTAATCCTGCCATATTCTTTTATTGTCTTGGAAATAACCCATGCAAAAGACACTTTTTGAGGTAAAGTTAGCAATGAATTTTAGAGTGTAGTTGCTGAGGCAGTCCACTCTGCTCCCTGCAACCAGTGATCTGAGAGGTACTTGTTTTATGGTCACCACACCATTTTTCCTATTGATTTTTCATTTGTTCTTGCATTATATACTTATTGTCATCTATTACTATTATATCCTTTACCTGGTTTATGGCTCTGATCATGCCTCAGAGGCCTATTAACCTAGATGAGAACTTCCTTCTCCAGGCTCCAGCCTGGCCAAACCTCACTCTCTAACCAATGAAGCATTAAGGTGAAATTGAAAGCAACAAGGTTTATCTCTCTTTTATACATGGGGAAAGAAGGAAATGGAGTTGTGAGAAGAATAGTGAACTGGATGCTGCTAACCTATCCCATCTCTTACCTAACTTGCCTAGTCCAGATAAATATTTAGTCTATATAAACCCTAATTTCCTCACCTATAAATGAGGATAGTAATCTTTTTTGTAAAACAAGGATGATAAAATTACATTTACCTAAACAAACGAATTGCTACCAAGATTGAAATAGCTACTGTAAGAAACTGAAAAATCTAATGCAAATAAAAGAAAAACTGCATTCAAAAACCCGGCAGAGACTCAACAAGAAAATAAAACTTCAGGCCAACATCCATGATGAACATAGATGCAAAAATCTTCAATAAAATACTGGCAAGCCGATTGCAACAGCATATCAAAAAGCTTATCCACCATGATCAAGTAGGCTTCATCCCAGGGATGCAAGGCTGGTTCACATACACAAATCTATAAACATAACTCACCACATAAACAGAACCAAAGACAAAAACCACATGATTATCTCAATTGATGCAGAGAAGGCCTTTGACAAAATTCAACAGCTCTTTATGCTAAAAACCCCAAATAAACTAGGTATTGATGGAATGTATCTCAAAATAATAAAAGCTATTTCTGACAAACCAACAGCCAATATCATACTGAATGGGCAAAAACTGGAAGCATGCCCTTTGAACTCTGGCACTAGACAAGGATGCCCTCTCTCACCACTCCTATTCAACATAGTATTAGAAGTTCTAGCCAGAGCAATCAGGCAAGAAAAAGAAATAAAGGGTATTCAAATAGGAAAGGAGGAAGTCAAATTGTCTCTATTTGCAGACGACATGATTGTATATCTAGAAGACCCCATCATCTCAGCCCCAAACCTTTTGAAAATGATAAGCAAGTTCAGCAAAGTCTCAGGATACAAAATCAATGTGCAAAAATCACAAGCTTTCCTATACACCAATAACAGACTTAAAGAGAGCCAAATCAGGAACTAATTGCCATTCACAATTGCTACAAAGAGAATAAAATACCTAGGAATACAAC
>NW_016107419.1:4520892-4546154 GCF_001604975.1 Cebus imitator
TCGTTCTACTATAAGGACACATGCACATGAATGTTCATTGCAGCACTGTTTACAATAGCAAAGACCTGGAACCAACCCAAATGCCCATCAATGATAGACTGGACAGGGAAAATGTGGTACATATACACCATGGAATATTATGCATCCATCAAAAATGATGAGTTCCTGTCCTTTGTAGGGACATGGATGGACCTGGAAACCATCATTCTCAGCAAACTGACACAAGAACAGAAAATCAAACACCACATGTTCTCACTCATAGGCGGGTGTTGAACAATGAGAACACATGGACACAGGGAGGGGAGCACTACACACTGGGGTCTGTTGGGGGGAAATGAGGGAGGGATGGGGAGTGGGGAGGTGGGGATGATAGCATGGGGAGAAATGCCAGATATAGTTGAAGGGGAGGAAGGCAGCAAATCACACTGCCATGTGTGTACCTATGCAACAATCTTGCATGTTCTTCACATGTACCCCAAAACCAAAAATGCAATAAAAAATGCTGCATTAATAGAAGTAAAAGACTATCGTCTTAATAAGAAGGTTAAGCATTTTTTAGGCTCATATCTTCATTCTTAAATTCTCTCCCAAAATTATTTAGCATCTTGTATATTTTTATTTAAGCACAGCTGAGAAACAACATTAAAATCACAAATTCATGTTTATCTGTTTCATTTTGGAAAAAATTCTGTGTTCCTCTGTGATATGGTTTGGCTGTGTCCCCACCCAAATCTCATCTTGAATTGTAGCTCTCACGTGTTGTGGGAGAGACCCAGTGGGAGATAATTGAATCACAGGGTCAGTTTCTCCCATACTGTTCTCATGGTAGTGAATAAGTCTCATGAGATCTGATTATTTTATAAGGGGTTTCCCCTTTCACTTGGCTTTAATTCTCTCTTGTCTGCTCCCCTAAGATGTGACTTTTGCCTTCTGTCATGATTGTGAGACCTCTCCAGCCACGTGGAACTGTGAGTCCATTAAACCTCTTTTTCTTCATATATTATCCAGTGTCAGGTATGTCTTATTTAGCAGCATGAAAACAGACTAATACACTCTGTTATACATTTACCAATGTATGTATATACCATGTGTTAACATAAATAAATTTTAGCTCGAGATCTGCCTACAATAAATAAATGTTTCATATTGTTATTTCCAAATCACCAAAGGCCATAAGGTGTTCTTAACCATAGCATGTGCATGTGTGAGAGTGCACTTGGATGTGAATTTCTGATTTTCTAGAAAAGCAGAACATATACTGTTTCTAAGACAGAGAAACTATTTGTTAAGAAAAGTCACAATTCTGACTTTTGAGATCAGCCATATAATCCTTATATTTTGTGAATTTTAATTTTTTAATATAAATTATGACTGCTCATATTTGGCTTCATATTTTATTATTATTATTATTATTTTTTGAGACAGAGTCTTGCTCTGTCACCCAGGCTGGAGTGCAATGGCACCATCTCGGCTCACTGCAATCTCCACCTCCTGGGTCCAAGCAACTCTCGTGCCAGCCTCCTGAGTAGCTGGGATTATTGGCATGTGCCACCATATCTGGCTAATTTTTGTGTTTTTAGTAGAGGTGGAGTTTTTCTATGTTGGCCAGGCTGGTCTCAAACTCCTGACCTCAGGTGATCCACCTGCCTCGGCCACACAAAGTGCTGCGATTACAGGCATGAGCCACCGTGCCCTGCCTGTTGTCTTATTTCAAAGTATGTACTTATATAATCAAATATAATAAATTTTTGAACTTTAATAAATCATTGGATATACTCTTAAGATTTTATATGTGGGAAACACAGCCACAAATTACTAGCAGATGCTCACATGACTAGATACTGCCTGAATCTTCATTTCCCACCTCTCTATCCAATATGGTTTATCTAGTAACTTGGTAGAATTAACTAATCCATTAGAGAACATAGGAAGTATGTTTTCTGGCTGGCTGTGGTGGCTTACGCCTCTAATCCTACCACTTTCGGAGGCCAAGGTGGGCAGGTCGCTTGAGGTCAGGAAGTTGAAACCAGCCTGGCCAACATGGCAAAGCCCTGTCTCTACTAAAAATACAAAAATTAGCCAGGCACATTGGCACACGCCTGTAATCCCAGCTACTTTGGAGGCTGAGGCATGAGAATTACTTGAAACCACCAGGCAGAGGTTGCAGTGAGCCAAGATTGTGCCACTGCACCATTCCAGCCTGGGGAATAGTATGAGACTGTTAAAAAAAAAAATAGAAAGTATATTTTCTGAAAAATCAAGATACTTTATTTGTTAATTATTTATTTACAGTTTGCCTTGTTCCAAAAAGAAATATGTGATGAATCTAAGAGATAGGATCACTCTGTTGTGCCCTTAGATTAATATGTTTGGAATTTATAGTGGATAATATTATACTTTAATTGAAAGTTATTTTGAAAGGATACATGAAATAATTTATGTTTTTAAAGAATTGTTACAAAATAATTCACCTGAAACAAATTGAATTTTTGACCATTTACAAAAAAGTTATTCTACACATAATTATTCAGAAACAGATGCAGAATTAGAACTCTATCTATCAATTAGGGTTTAATTAGGAAATTTGAAGCCACTCTAGGTGTTTTGATTAGACAAAAACTCAATACAGAGAATTATTATACTTATACAACCATGACTAGGGCTGGGAGAATGAATGAAGATTTAGAAATGAATGAAGAAGAGAAAGCCATTTTCAGATATTTCAGAAGCAAGGTGATCACAGGGAAGCTGTAGCACATGACCCAAGCTGCCTGCAGCGCCGAAACGGATGATTCTTAGGAGAAGCCCCAGAGTCAAGAAAACTATCACTTGTCTTGGTTAACCACTCACAGCTCTCTACAAAGATGGGCACAAACCAATAGAAGAGAACTGGAACGTGGTGATGGCTGTACTCTTAGCCACTTTGCTTGGGAAATCAATGGTAATGCTAATACCATGCTTCCAAGGAGAGGAAATTATACATTTTCTAGGATTATGGATGTTTTGGGAAGCTATGCATCCTATGCAAAACTGTACACCTGATCTAACCTTGGCAGTAAATGAGTTTGCCATGTATTAGCTGGAAAACCCCAAGTCTCAATCAGATCAGAGTCAGATGATCCTGTTGTCTGACCATGATCATTTGGATTCCATTTGTTTGCCTTCTGTCAACATGTGTTCAATATTTCCAAAGCTAGTTTAGTTTAACCTCACTTTAGGATTCTTTCTCAATCTGCTTTTTCAACATCTCATGATCTTTTTGGTAGCTCTATACCTGGACCTCACTATATGTTTGGCTTTTTGCCTTACTACCATGCTTGATTTTACTCTATGTTCCAATGTGCATAGGAATAAAAAAAATGCTGATGGCTTAATATTTTGTGTATGCTGTGTAAATTTATGTGTGACAAATCCACCAGGTACTGTAGACAGGGGATGTGATAAAAATTCTAATTCCTTGAATCTACTAAAGCGGAAAAAGTACCAGAATGTGGCAAATAAGAGAAGCCGCAATAGTTAATTATCATGACATGCAGCTCATCTGTAATTAATCCTTTTCTTCAGCAGGATTCTGCAACTGTAGCATTAAAAAAAAAAAAAAAAAAAAAAAAAAAAAAAAAAAAAAAAAAAAAAAAAAAAACAGGTCAGATGATGCTTTAATTAAGGCTGTACAGTGTTGCTGCTTCTACAGCAACAAGAACTGTTTTTTGTCTATAGGTGTGTGTGAAGCACTACAAATATTTTCTTAACATCTTTACAGAGTGCTGTTTAAGCATCTTTGTTAGTATTATGTCTAGAGACAGACTGATTACAATTCAAAGGAGCTTTTCAGTTCTCCTCACATACATCTTAGGAGCCACTAAAATAATCTAAATGCCATGCCAGTGGGAGGAGACACTCTCACTAAGGAGCTAGAAATGAAACACAAGGTGCCATTGCAACTGGGAATGGCACTGCCTTGAAATTTACAACCCTCTTAACCAGCGACCCAATCAAGGGCCTGCAGTGTGTGCTCACTTGACAAGATCTGACTGGTGGTGAATCCCAAGTGGTCACCCTGAAATAGTGATCCCCAGCTGCAATATTCAGGGTTACAATGTGCACTGAGGGGAGGTAACACATAAGGAAATTTTTATAGTCCCTCTACTGTGTCTACAATTCTTTTACAGATTATTACATAGAGTAAGGCTGGCAGTATGCTGTAGTTAGATCCCTTAATTTTTTTTTTTTTTTTTTTTTTTTTTTTTTTTTTTTTTTTTTTTTTTTTTTTTTTTTTTTTTTTTTTTTTTTTGAGACGGAGTTTCACTCATGTTACCCAGGCTGGAGTGCAATGGCGCGATCTCAGCTCACCACAACCTCCGCCTCCTGAGTTCAGGCAATTCTCCTGCCTCAGCCTCCTGAATAGCTGGGATTACAGGCACGCACCACCATGCCCAGCTAATTTTTTGTAGTTTTAGTAGAGATGGGGTTTCACCATGTTGACCAGGACGGTCTCGATCTCTTGACCTCGTGATCCACCCGCCTTGGCCTCCCAAAGTGCTGGGATTACAGGCTTGAGCCACCGTGCCCGGCCGATCCCTTAATTTTTTAGTGACTTGTCCTATGATTGCAAAGATATTGCTATTACCAAAACAGGGAGGTGCACTGTGACAAACAGCTTGCGCTCAGCCTTACCTGTGTTATTTTCTTCCTTGGTTCATCATTAGTTGTGTTTCCCAGGCCCTTGCAATTAGATACAGTCATGTCACTTATTCCTACAATAAAGCTGGTGTTACTTCCATGTCAAAGCAGGTTAGAATGGTTGTGCCTTCTCCATCTTCTCTGTCTTCTTTGTTAGCCAGCTGAATTCAGAGAGTTCAATGGAGCATGTAATTGAAGGTCCCAGAAGACATAAAAAGTCTGAAGGGAAAACCCCCATCTACCCCACTGATTTGCACTAGACCCTGGCTTAGCAGATAATAAATCTTCATTGTGGGAAGTCACTAATTTGGGAGTTTTTTATGGACTTCACCTATGCTGACTGATACAAGCACTAGGCTTGTATCTGATTAGGCTCCTGGTTCCTCCTGTAATGAGTAATATGTATTTATAAGGCACCTAGACAAGTACTAGGATCTGGTGATCTTTGTGGCATAGTCTGTGTGAACAGCATTTTTCTCTGTACTATAGCCAACTAATTACATTGGTTTTAAAAACCTTAGTTTTCCCTTGCTCACGGAAATAGGCATGAACAATCTAACCAAGAAGTGATCAACGAACACCTGTTATTAAAATCAGTGTAGGCCAGGCGTGGTGGCTTATGCCTGTAATGTCATCACTTTGGGAGGCCAAAGCAGGCAGATCACTTGAGGTCAGGAGTTTGAGACCAGCCTGGCCAACATGGTGAAACCCTGTCTCTATTAAAAAGACAAAAATTAACCAGGTATAGTACCTATAATCCCAGCTACTCAGGAGACTGAGGCACAAGAATCACTTGAACCCAGGAGGTGAAGGTTGCAGTGAGCCAAGATCGTGCCATTGCACTCCAGCCTGGGCAATGGAGTGAGACTCTGTATTAAACCCCCCCCACACACACAGAGAGTCTATTTCTAAATCCTAGAAAAAATATTTAACTCAATACCTACTATAGACTCCAATACCTTTACAGATAAAATAAGCTGCTCCATTCAGGATTGTGGAGTTGCCAGAAGAAGTTCCCTTTTGTGTATGGCTCAGGAGATGGTCAATGTGGGTCTGTTGCTCCATGTTGCTAACAGACAGTGGCAGTCATTCTCCCATTATAAAGTAAGCTGCTGTATTTGGTGGGGCAATGTGTCTCTAGCCAATAAACACTTGAAAATCAATGGTGGAATGACCCTTTGTAAATTTTGCTCAGGCTACCCTATGGGCCGAGACATTTGCCTCCTTCTTGTCCAAAGAATATGATAGTGTCCTTAGTGACGTCCTCTGTTTTGAGCCTCTGAGATTGTGTTTTTGAAGCCCTCAAACCGGTCTGGCCATTTCTGTGTGTGTATGTGTATATATATATATATATATATATATATATATGTGTGTGTGTGTGTGTGTGTGTGTGTGTGTGTATTTATATATATGTATATGTATATAAATACATATACATATATGTATATATATGTATAAACATGTTGTAAATATCTACAGATACAGGGGTAGGGTATGAGGCACTGGAGGGTAGATAAAAATGAAGAAAATAGACATTAAAGCCTTACTCTTTTCCATCTCACTTCCAAAAAAAACAAAACTCAGCCAAGGTCACCATTGGCAGATCATTTCCTCTTTCGTACCTTCCAATCATACTAATAATAATCACCTCAGTGCTGTTGCTTTATGTCAAAAGCAATTAAAACTGTAGAATGTCAAAATTTTAGCCAACCTCTTTTATTCTTTGCATCAAATCTCATAGAAACTGGGAGGCTGCTCAGTCTACCTGGAAATCATCAGAGACACAGAAACCTGCGAGTATTTCTCTATACCCACTCCTCCCCTATGTGCCCCACACCTGACTCAGGAGCTGGCATAGGCATGGAGCCACTAGATTTGCTGAAAACCCAATAGAGGTATGTTCTGAAAGGATTCACTGCCTCTATTTAGAAATTGGAGCCATTTTATCATTCATTCCATGGAAGATAGTGGTCCTCTTAGTATGGACAGAACAGCACAGCCCTGTGACTTTGCCTCTTAGCTTTAGGGCCCCATCTTAATGGACTCTGAAAGAGTAATATAAGTGAGATGTAAGAACTAGAAGGGAAAACACTGCTTTTGGTGTTAAACTGTTTCAGGCCCTGAAATGGGCTTTATTTAATCTTTTTGTGAATGTATGTAAGGTCACCAATGTTTTGGCAAAGCCCGCAATTCTGCCATGCAGCGCCATATGGGAAATGAGCCCACAGTGCTCAGGCTGTCTGCTGTTGGTAAATAGGAGCTATATTATAGCACTTTCTATAGCATGTGGACTGGCCTGTAGCATTCCAGTGTTAGGATAGCGTGATGTTGGTAGCTAATGAAATGGATACGTGAGAGCTATTAGGAATATTTTCTCAGTTGTCATCATGGCAGAGGCCAGCAGAAAAGCAACTGGCCCCCTGTGACATATATGTCTCTTCCCAACTCCTCCTTTTATTCCTCCTCCTCTCCTTCACCTTTAGCAATAAAGGAGAAAAGGAGGGAGGAAAGGAGGGAGGAAGGAAGGCAAGAAGGAAAGAAGGCAGGCAGGCAAGCATTTAACTGGTTCCACCGATTATATAGTCTTGATTTATTTTCCTTCTCCTTTCCATTATTAACAAAAATAAAGCAAGTTCCCAATTTTGGAATTAGTTATGCAAATATTCAGTGCTTTCTTTGATTAAAAATTCTTAGCAGCTGCTACTAGGAGAGCAGACTATAAGTAGCATCAGGTGTGTATTATTATACCCAGCTGAACAGCTGCAGTACTTATATTTAATTCCTCGTGTTATGCTTAACCCTTCCTCTCTGTAATAATATCAGTTTTTGTGTAAAGCTTTCATGAGGCTTTCTCCAGAAGAACCTTGCCAATAAAGAATGAGTGAGTAATTTAAAAACCATAGATAACTCAAAACTCTCATTCTAGGCAATGGTTTCTCAAATTCTCTTTTATCAAAGAGTGGACTAAGAGACCAGATTGTCTTTGCTCTATCCTGCCCGTTGTTTGATGGGAGAGCTTAGAGCTGTAAAATAGGTAAGGTGGTGGGGGAAGAAGAAAAAGCAAGAGATCCAAATGCAGTAGTTCATATTCCAGATAATTACTCCCTAGGTAATAAAATTACCAATATCATCCACCAATCAATAAATATTTTTATTGTTGAAAATCCCATAGTGTGTATATATATATATATAGCAAGTACATATATACATATACACACTTTTATTGCATATATATACACTTTTATATATAAATAAAAAGTATATGTATATGTAGCAAGTATATATATATAAAGTATATATACACTTTTATATGTAAAAGTCCAGTTTTCATTTGGTCCACCTACAGATACTTGAAAATGCCAATAATATAAGGAAACAACTTGCCTAAAGCCATACGATTGTTTGTTTTATATACACTTTTATATATAAAAGCATACATATGCTTTTTATATTTATTTATATATATAGTTGTGTGTGTGTGTATACTTTTATTGCAGGAAAAATATGGCATGGACCCTGCACAGTTAAGTTATCTGTTTGGAGAGAAGTTACTAACATGGAATAAATAATTCCAAAACATGCAACTCTAATGGCTGTCAGAATTCACAAAGTGAGAGAAAGAATTGTAAGCCAGCATAGACATTTGAGTTAGGTCTTTGAAGGAAAATTTTTATGTTAATATGAAGAAAATGGTGACTTAAGAGTTCCTGCAATGCTTGCTCAAAGTCACGTGATTACTCAGTAGACAAAATTTTAAAGCCCCACAGTAAACGTAAGAAAATATTTTCTCATGTCAAAAATACATGGCTTTAGAGAGTGTCATAGTCCGTTTTGTTTTGCTATAATAGTATACCAGAGACCAGGTAAATTATTTTCAAAAGGAATGCATTTGGCTCATGGTTCTTAAGGCTAGGAAGTCTAAGATGGAGGGGCTGCATCTGGTGAAGGTTTTCTTACTGCATCATTTCATGGCACAAGGCATCACACGACAAGAGAACACATAAGAACAAGAGAGAGAAAGATAGGGCTGAGCTTGCTTTTCTCAGGAACCCACTCCCATAATAACAACTTTAATCCACCCATGGGGACACAGCTCTCATAGTCTAATTACCTCTTAACAGCCCCCCTTTTAATGCTGTCACAGTGGCAATTACATTTCATCACGAGTTGTGGAGGGGCTATTTGAACCATAGCAGTAGGTATCTTGATACTATGTCTTAAATTTATTTGAAAAATAAGGTTTTGGGGGAAAATGACAAAAAGGGAGTCATATTGTGGCTTCTAAAGTAAGAACAATTTGCTCAATATGCCAGGTAGAAAGAAATGGTCCACTTGTTGGAAACTGCTAGATAACAGGCCACATGCAGGGCGCTTTCCTTGGTACACCTACGTTTTTCCTCCTAACAGCTATCTGGGGTGTTGCACAGCTAAGACAATGTGTCAAGGCCAGAACACTAGTCCCCAAAGCCTGAACCCTTTCTAGAACCCTATATTGTCTTGTCAATACTACATATGGATCTATTGACATTTGAGCTGCCTGATAGAACTAAATAGCGAGTAAATTAACTGACTATAGTTTAGTCCAGTTTTCATTTTGTCCAGCTATAGATACTTAAAAATGCCAATAACATAAGGGAACAACTTGCCTAAAACCATATGACAGTATTATTCCTATTAATTGTACTAAGCTGTGGAAATACAAGATTCACCATCCACACATACACACCACACCACCATTATACCATTGATACCATATACACAAAAATACACAGAATCCTTTGATTCTCATTCTTCTCTCTAAAATGGTTCAACCTCAGGCACAACGCTAAATGCAAAACTGATTATTTGGCAACTGAAGTAGTTTAGCCTAAGTTGCTAAGAGATCTGATTCCTTAAGAGATTCTCTTCTCAATTGGGCCCACAGATCTATTAATTCTATAGATGTAGTGCCTGCAAAGAAACAATCAGGTTTTCCAAAGCTGGTTGTGCAAATACAAAATAATTACAACATACAGGTAAACATCGCAAAGACCAAAGACCATAAGAAGATGGGACACTGGAACCAGGCTGCAGGCCCATCCTTCATTCCCACTCTATGTTTCTGTGTCCTCTCCCTAGAATAGGTGTCATGGAAACATGTATTTCCCTGGACCTCTAACAGTGCAAGAGGTGAGTCATCGAATTGAGAAAGGCCAAACCTTAAAGCCAAGAGCAGCTATAGAAGACTTCGGGAGATTTGACAGAAGAGCCATGGACCAATAGGTTCATATGTGCTGATCAGACCTGAGACCAAGCAAAGCTGTACCTCAAACCTCAGACCAACATAGTGGGACAACGCTTGAGAATGTGGAACTGGGATCCTGCCCTGTCTGTCTTCTCCATCATTCCGCAAGATAAAAAATAATAATAACAATGTGTTTTCGATCATTTCACCTCTTTCTCAAACAGTTTTCTTCATTTATGGAAGCAGACACTAAATGTAAGTGTGAGCTTCAGGCACAATCTTTTTGCAGTAAAATTAATTTGCACTGTCAGGTTTAATCTAGCTTAGTCTATGAGAAATTTTCTTTGCCCTTGTCCAGAGGACGTGTGCACACACACTCACACTCTTCCACCCTTACGGGCTTACTCGAAGAGATGCTTTTGTCACCTGTTGCAATTTGAGATTCAAAAAGGTCCCTAAGATTTAAGAAAGAAACATAGGGGCAAAAAGGAGAGAACTTGCACACCCCATGCCTGGAATAAGCCATCCAGTCCTTGCATCCTTGAGCAGGGAGCTCCAACACTTGGCCTGGATCTCTGGTCTCTTATGATTTACTTTGGACTTTGATCTCATAGTCTCTTGTCCTTGTGGAAAGCAAAAGTATTTCCACATTCTTGTGGCCCCACATAAAGGCTTAGAAGGAATTCTGAATCATTTCCTGTTGAGAATTACAACACTAACATAGCAGGGGGAACATTAGTATTTTAAATATTCTCACAACAAGATCCAAATTTTCCTTTTAGGTGGTTCCAAATTTCCATTGACTTTGACTTTAATTATAAACTGAATAAAGATAGTTTTAGAAATTTCTACCTTAGAGTGTTTTTCCACTTCTGCTCTCCTACTTATTCTGGGGAGCTTGGGGGACAGCAGTTGTACTAATGTGGAGAGAAAATTAAGCAATCTAATGAATTATTACTTGCTAATAATTTCTAATGTCTCTGCAAGGTAATAACCATTTTTATAGAAATTTTCTAGAGACAATGCCTTCTCCAAAATAAATGATTCTAATGATTGTAATATAGCAGGCCAGTAAGGGAGAAGTCTAGGGAATTTGTAGCATACTTCAAATCTTATCTTATAGATGGCAACATATTGCCTATGGATAAGCCAACTGTGGGCTTATGTACACAGAAAGCAGAGGAGGGAAAGAAACCTCATTAATCTCTATGTTGAAAACTAGTTTTAAAAAAATTGCTAAGCATTTAAATGATTCATTCCACTGAATGCAAAGTAAGAGGAAATCAACCTACTTTTTTATGGTCTTTGCTTCCGATTTACATCACAGCCTGTGTTATAAGCCTTCCAGACACCAACTGAGATTATACCTGGTGGTTGCTCATCTTCTGAGTAATATGATCAATTTGGACAGTGGTTGTTTACAACTAGTAACTAGTCCTTTGTGACCAGCTAAGAAAGAGATGATGGACTCAGTTCACTAAAATGGGCAATCAGCAGCCCCTGGGAATAAAGCAACACGGCCTCTTCTTTGGCTTTGAATGCCCACATTGAAATAGGATGATTTCACCTGGTGCAGCACCCCTCAAAAGAGCAACTCCACCTTCCTGCTCATGCTCAAGTGCCTATTGATGGAATTAGACTGGGGTGTACCACCAGAAAAAGGCGTGACTACACAGAATTTACAGCTTTAAATAGACATGTTGTGAGATGCAAGCAAACGGTATTATGTGATGACAAGCACTGCCTTCCTAGACCCAATATTCTGCTGTTCTGCTTGGGAAACATTACTTGCCCACATGAAACAACCAGAGAATACAAGAAAACCTAAAAACAAGCACTACATTATATGACAATAGACTATACACTATATGTGAAAGTTAGGGACAGTCTTGTTTTGCAGATTGGATTTGAGGTAAGTTCTGGTCTTAAAATTGAGAGATTCCCCTAGAATGAGGCAGAAGGTTGGCTGGGGCTGGACCAAATGAGGTCCATAGATGGAGACTCTTTGCTTCTCTTTACTCCATCCATTCAGCAACTAAATGAAAAGCCTCTACATGCCAGACAGTTGTGTTGTGGTGGTCATAAAATATGGAGTAAAACACAGAAACCCAGGAAAAACAATGAGTGAAATGAGATACATTTAGGCATATGAAGTAAAGAAATACCCGGAAAACAACCCTTCCTTCACCATAAGAAATTTGTATCCTCTCTCTGTCTATATATACTCTCTACATATAGTAGGACAAATACTGTTTTTAGTAGCATTCTTAGACATGATATTTGCCCTATTTACAAACAAGAAATAAAATAACAATAAATCAAGGTGGAATTTTCTCCCTTGGCACATTACAGATTTTTGTTTTAGTAGAACACTTCTTTATTTCTAAACTGTATTTACCAAATAAATAATCACATAGCACTTGAATTCAAATCTTTGATCTAAATTACCCAGATTCCTGAGACCAAAATGTTTTCAGAGAAAAGCTTGGAATGATATAAAATATGAAGTATTTTCTTTATAGTTGTATGGTGTAATAAAAATAGTTCAAGAATTAGAATCAAAATGCTAGTTTTAAGTGTGAAAATATCACTAATTGACTATGATTCAGACAAATTATTAATAATTTCTGAACCTCAGTTCCTCACCTGTAAAAAAAATCCAAATGGCAGGGTCATCATAAGAACCAAATAAAATATTGTGGATGGAATTGTGTCAGGAAATTTACAAGCCATTATACCAATAGTAACTATTATTATTAATATCATCTTCATAATAAAGGAGATATGTATTATGTTATATACTATTTGGGTTATTTTTACTTTGGTTTGGTTTTGTGTTTTTTTAGATCTCTCTCATTACCTGGCACAATGCTTGGCACATTGTAGATAATATTTGTTAAATAAAAGAATGAATAAAAAGATAATGCTTCTGACCATATTGATAGGATGTGTTCTTTGAATTACTTTCCTAGGAGTGTTGAAGAGTCTTTGTAGAGCTGGTTAAGTGGGGTCTTCCATGTGCAATGCAGCATGCCAACTGGCACTGACTAGAATCAAATCCACACCCTTACTGTCTAGGACAGCAGTTGTTCTAACCAAGGAGGTGAATTGACCCAGACCAAAGAGAAAAGATGATAGTATATACTGAGCCTAGTCCTATTGACTAGGGTGTGTGCAGGCTTCATAGGTCCACTTTCTAAATAATGAGTAAGAGAATGGAGAGGCATTATCAGTCACTTTAAGAAAAGCAAACATAATGAGCTCATACTTTCACCTTCTACCCATCAAAACAGTTAGAGAATCACAGAATGGTGTTTTCTTCCAGAGTCCCTTGTACGTATCCAGGCTTTCAGACATATCATACCCCTCACTTCCCTAAATTTTCACCTCTGTGTAATGCACACAGACATATGGGTAAATCAACAACAACCCTCAAGGAAGCTATAGCCACCCAGCATGTACATTTTGCAACTCTTTCAACTCATTTCCCATCCTGCCCATCCCCTACACAAATCAGGTTTGAATGCCCGAGCTTGTCACCTGGTATAAAAAATGCAGTCTAACACTGTATTTATTAGCAACCCCTTTCCCTTATGTTTAATTTATTGTTACATTTTTTAAATGTACAAACAGTTATACCAGTTTTATACACAAAACCACAGGTACCGTTTTGTATCTGTCAAAATTCCAGCAGCCTGTGGAGAGAGACAGTTGAATAGATGTCCTATGCTGCCATCTAGTGCTTTTGTCAAGACATGGACTTGTTCATTTTTCTTGAAATGAGGAAACAAAGGCAGCTCAAGGCGCCCAAATTCTGGAAGAGCTACTGATATGCATTATTAAACAGATGCATTTATGACACTTGGACCACATTCCCTGGAACCAAGCGACTTAACTTGTTTTCACACAACGGCAGCTTACACCCCTGCTCTTGACTGGCAAAGCTCTGGCCTTCTACCCTGAAGGCACCTGATTTAAATCCAAACTGGGCAAGCAAAATGCCCCTCTGTGCCCCTTTCTACAGCTCCCATCTGGCCAAGCTTCTCTTGGCATGTCTCTTCCTCCAAGAGGGATAGTTTTATCTGAATGCCTTGCCTATTACTTCAATTCTGGTAAAAGGCACAAAGGAGTCAGATGGCTTTAAAAAAAATCATTATCTTAAAAATTGACTAAAACAGCAGCCATTTTCTTTAGAGTGGCCAAAAGTGAAGCTTATGAATTTGTCTTGCTCCTCAGCTCACATGATTTGTGTCACTCATTAGATCCCATATCTGCCTCTGAATTCCTCCCTTTATCTTTTCTTGGATCTCAAAAGTACCTTTCTTCTCCTCAATTAATCAATCAGCACATCTCTGTGTTGCACACACGCTATGCTAAAAGCACTGTATCCGACACCGGTTAGTGGGTGGATACACATAAAGTGAAAATAACCTTTCCATCTGTGTCTCTGATCACTTCCTGCCTCTGGCCTCAAAGAAGCTTCACCGTCTCCTTGCTACTCTTTAACCCTTTCCTCTCTCATGCTTCTTTTTCTTTTCCTTTAACTACACTCAAACCTCTCTCTCAGTTAAAATAAATACAAGAACTTTACTTGAACTCTCCATACTTTCCTGCTACCAGCAAATTTCCTTTTGTGGATGTATCTTTTTGTATTTTTATCTCAATGAAATGAAGAATTCACTAACCCAATATGCTAATGTCTAAATATGCAATCAATTGCCTGATAAATTAGATGGTGCCCTTCCAACAAAGCAGAGTGAGTATCTGTTAGTGCTGCAGCTCCTGAGCGTGACTCCTGAAATGGAAAGGAAGTTATCATAGATAACCTCCAAGTTCCTTCCGATTTTGATTCTGTCCTTTCTAAACTTTGTTTTATTACAGTCTCTGCTTCCACAGCCACTCCCTACTTAACCGTGCCTGTAAACTCATAATTTTCTCCAAAGGAAGTTAGTCTCTCTAGATGATCAAATGCCATCCCTCCTCCTTGAATTCATTGCTTGGTCATGACACCCTGATTGCATCCCTTTCTTGAAGCACTCTCTTCTCTATTCGCCAATTCTGTTTATCTAATACTTCATTGTCTCCAATGGTCTTACTGATTTCTTGTCTTCCCTTATTGAGGAGTATATCTAAACTAGGATTTTGTCCATATGTATGTTTGTGACTCTACAAATACATTTACTCACCCCCACTGTATCTTCACACAATGTTTCATGACAACAGTGATGGTGATGATAATTTGATCACATAATTCCACTTCTACAAAGATCTTAAAACTTCCATTTCTACTGTGATTTTTCCAAACTCGTTCCAGACCATACCATCATTTATCTTCGTAGCAGAATAGTTCTTCTTGGTTGTCCCATGAACACTATAATTATAAACTTTGGACTCAGGATTCTCACCCTCAAAATGACATACTTCCCACATTTGTTCATTATTACCAATAGCAACACCATGGCCAATCTTCAACTAAGCTGAGTATCTTAGATTCGTTTTGGAGGTATCTTTCTTTAACTCCTGATATTTAATCTTTCCCCAAGACTTGTGCATTTCTTCTTGATTTCATTCAAATATGCATCTTCATTTCCACTTCAGCAGCCAGTGCACGATGAGTTTAAATCCTCATTGCCATATGTCTGGGTTGTAGAGCAGCTTCTGGGACAACTCTTCCAGCTTCTAGTTTCACTCCTATACCAGTTCATCTTACAAAGAAGCTTGGGTTGTCTTTCAACCAGTTTGCTGTCATATAGCTTACCTGTTAAAAGTCCTAATAGCTTCTTATTGCCTCTCAATATCACATCAATTTCTGTAGCCACACACATTCCTGGCCCTCTTTCAACTAAATTTCATTTTCTTTCACTTGTTCCCTGAATTTGTCCCAAGTTCCAGTCAAATTTGCTTTTCTAGCATTCTCTGCACAGGAATATTTTACACACAACAGTCTCCCTCCGAAATGCTCATTCATTCCTTCCAAAAATCAGGTATTATTAATTTCTCAAAATGTACATGCACCTGATGGCAATCTAAGATGGATCACATGGGTCTTTGATCTCTCTTCTACTCTGAGATCCTCCCTCAGTGGTTTCAATTTCAGGGAAAGATGGATGCTCATAAAAAGACTGTGAGCAGGCCATTGTTTGATGGCCTCCACGACTCTAGTAGATAGATAGTTCCTGCTTTCTAGCCTAGGTGCACAGTGTTGTGCCTCATCAGAGCCACATGATATCTGATTTATGTGGTTTGCTGCTGAGGCAGGATGTCAATGTCATTTTCAGATTAAGGAGTTCTCTGGAATAGGATCCTCTATCATGCCCTAGATGAGTAATGAAGTAAGAGAGCAATCCAGGCAATTCAGGAAGAACATTTTTTTTTTTATTTTGAGACAGAGTTTCTCTCTTGTTGCCCAAGCTGGAGTGCAATGGCACAATCTTGGCTCACCACAACCTCTGCCTCCCAGGTTCAAGTGATTCTTGTGCCTCAGACTCCCGAGCAGCTGGGATTACAGGCATGTGCCACCATGCCCAGCTGATTTTAGTATTTTCATTAGAGACGGGGTTTCTCCATGTTGGTCAGGCTGGTCTCAAACTTCTGACCTCAGGTGATGTCCTTGGCCTTCCAAAGTGCTGTGATTGAAGGCCTGAGCCACCACACCTTGCCAAGAAGAACTTTTTGACATTGTGATTAATGCATTCATTTTGACATAATCATTTTGATATAACTACTTTGACATCAAAATGGCACTTTCAACATATAACATCACTGTTTTTCATGTCATTACTATTTAACGTGTGAAATAATAAACCTGACCCATACTACACTCTTAACTCTCTCATCATGATGCACATTTTAAAACATTGAAAGTCAGAAGCTAAAATATTATGTCAAAACCATGTTTCCATGTCAAAAAGTTCCTGGCATCAAAATGACTGTGCCAAAGCAGTTATGTCTAAATGTCATGACACAATGACTTTCGGGTGAACTGGTGAGTATGGTATGAGAGGTGACAACAGAGCTCTGAGGGGAAGGGACTAACATATTCATGGATCTCAACTGGTAGCACAGACACTCAAGAGGAATCGTGGCCAGTAGGTATGGTTCTCAATGGAGAAGTTATTAGGGGCAGACTCATAAGTCACTGGTCCCTCTAGCAAGGGGTGTTTGGGTTGTTTGTTTGAGACAGATTCTCGCTCTGTCACCCAGGCTGGAGTGTAGTGGCACAATCTCAGCTCACTGCAACTTCCGTCTCCCAGCCTCAAGCAATTCTCATGCCTCAGCCTCCCAAGTAGCCAGGGATGTTCTTTATGAGCTTAAAATGGATGGGTAATTGGCCCCTATGCAAGGGCTTAAGTTGCCTAATGTTCCTGTATCTATCACAGGCCAAACCTGGCAATGAATATTTATTCCTCTATCCTCCAAAGATAGAAACAAAGTAATCAGAGAGAACATCCCAGCACTTTGGGAGGCCATTGTGGGTAGATCACTTGAGGCCAGGAGTTTGAGACTAGCCTGGCCAACATAGCAAAACCCTGTCTCTACTAAAATTACCAAAATTAGCCAGGTGTGGTGGCACACACTTGTAGTCCCAGCTACTCAGGAGGTGGGGGCATGAGAATTGGCCAGGGGTTTTCTTTATGAGCTTCAAATGGATGGGTAATTGGGCCCCTACGCAAGGGCTTAAGTTACCTAGGGATGGGTATTTGTTCCTCTATCCTCCAAGTCTAGAAGTAAAGTAATAGGAGAGAACATGGATCAGAGGGTTCCAACAGCATGATCATCAGCTTTATCAAGAGTATGTTTTGTATTCCTTCCAAGGAAAGTTTCTTGCATACAGCTAATTTATTTTTCACCCTATGGTATTCCATCATGTTTGTATCTAGAATGGTACTCTGCAGCCCATAATTTCTCAGTGTTAACTGTTCACAGATGAATAACTTGGCCCTGGCAATTCAAAAAGGCTACTGTAGTTTATGAGGATAGATATCCTTTTTCTCTAATAGAAAAAGAGTATGTATGGGTAGGAAGGCAACACTGTCAAAAAAAATTTTTTTTCATGTTCATTTATTTGTTTACTTGTTTATTGCTTACCTCTCTCTCATTAGAATGTAGGCTCCATGAGAGCCAGGACACTGCTTCTACTCTTTGATGCACACTGATTGGCACAGTAATTTGCACACTGATGGGCACATAAATATTCAATAAATAATTATTAAGTAGACAATTATTTTTCCACTAAAGAAAGAGGGTCCCTTTGGACTAACAGTTCCAAAAAGGAATGGTTTGGTCCATTCCAAAACAGCTTTGTGATTAACTATGTTTTTCTCTGGGCCTTTTACTGCTCAGAATCCCTGCCAGGGAAGAAATGCTAAAGCTTCCATCTTTTAAATATGTAGATCCCTGACATTTGGTTGCTTCATGAATTTTGCATTGCATAATGACAAGTGTTTAATTTTATAAACTGCTCCTGTAATAGATCATTTTCAAGGAGAGGCATAATCTGGAAATGCAGTGTAAAGTACTGTTGCCGAATTAGACAAATGTCTTCCCTGAGCCAGCGATCCTTTCCGTAGTAAATGTTTTCAAGCATTGACGGATTGGAAGCCATGGAAATAGTCTCAACACCCAGCTGGCTGACTGAGTCAGAAATGAGATGGCCCATGGATGCTTCTCTTTTCCAGGCTGGTGTGTACCAACCCCAGAATATCTTGGGAGTGAAGAAAACACAAACAACTGACTTGTTTCCTGAGACCCAAATGGCCTTGCTCAGTCTGATTTTGAATTCTTTTTCCATTGCCAAAAAAATTGAAGGGAGAGGTAGAAAAATGGAATCATGATTTCTGGGTTCTAAAAGGGATAGTTTTGTGCTTTATGGTCTATCTCAAGCATATATGCAATACCGTAAGGCCACAGAGAGTGTATCTAGATTAGCTCATGTTGATTTGAGGGTATAATGGGAGGAGAAGCCACACCAATGGGCCAAGTTGTGGATAATCCATGCTTTGTGCTCCACATTTCTGTCACTGTTTGGCCTCAACAAGCTCACTAATCCTCTCTGTTCTTTGGTTTCCTTGTCCAAAAAAATATGCTTATTATGGTTAATAGTGTTCCCTATTTAACAGAATTCTCATTAAGGAAGTTGAGATTAGCCTGGTCAACGTGGTGAAAACCTGTCTCTTCGAAAAATACAAAAATTAGCCATACATGGTGGCAGATGCCTGTAATCTCCACTACTTGGGAGGCTGAGGCAGGAGAATTGCCTGAGCCCAGGAGGCAGACGTTACAGTGAGCTGAGATTGTGCCATTACACTCCAGCCTGGGTGACAAAAGTGAAACTCTGTCTCAATTTAAAAAAAAAGAAAAGAGAAAGAAAGTTGAGATTAATCATCAGAAATAAGTGGTTGTAAAAACTATATGTCTGTAAAAAAAAATGAGTCTGGTTTTATAAACTATATACAAAGATAATTCATTACAAGTATTTCATGCAAGATCGTCCTGATTGTGAGGGCACTGTGTAAGTTCAGTAGCAACATTGAAAAGAAACTGGCATGTCAATGATTAAATATGTAAATTCCTAAGGAATTCGGGTCCAATATATTTAGTATGCCTAATAAAGAAAAGGGCTGTATCCCAAAAAACTTGCAGTCAATGGCAGTTATCCACAGTCATTCCTCAGGAAAACCTATCAGTCAATAAGGCAGCTCCATGTAGAAGACAGAATCATGAACAAGAATCAAGAAACCTGAGTGTAATGTTTATACAGTGACATCTCATCTCAGGCATCAGACTAAGCATTCTGCAAAGATTATTTCGTTTAATCCTTAAAACTATCCTATGAGGATGATTATATTAGTAGCCATGCTTTATAATTGAATATGTTTTATACAGGTTAGGAAACTTGCCCAAGGTCACACAACTGGGATTTAAACTCCAAAAGTCAAACTCCAGGGCCACACTCTTAAGCATCATACCACATTTTTTCCTGGGAAAATAATTGCTGGCAAGTCGCTTACACTGAGTTCTTGCACCTAAGTTTGGGTTGAAATCGATAATTTCTAAAGTTTTTTCCACATATAAAATAAAAAGCTTTAACATAGCACTAGACTTGGTAAGCCAATCTGTTTCTTTGGCAGAATATATCAACATATCCTTTTTTGATAGAATACATATATATTGATACAACAGAATACATGTATATGTATAGATTGATTTGATAGAACGTGTGTGTGTGTGTGTGTGTGTGTGTGTGTGTGTGTGTGTGTGTGTGTATTTCCAGCTCTGTTCATTACTGTGTCCCCACGACTGGTTGAGGGCCCATCTGTGGGCTCAATGCCTTCCACAGCACTGATAAGATCTCCATAAATGGAACTGGACAGGAACGTTTTGGACTCATGCTTTTCAATGCTCTGCCAATTGTGTAAATACCAAGCTCATGCTATCCAGGCTTCACTGACCTTTCCTACTTCTAAGAATTCTTCTCTGGTTTTGTTGGTTCCTGTCCTAGTTTCTATAGCAGCTGTTTCACATATTGTCTCCCCCTTTCCAGTACCCAACCCCATTTACATCCTCTCTCATATCTTACCCCCAGCAGGTCATCTTTCTTTCACCTTTTCTGAGACTGCTGTTTCTAGAACCCTTCTTTTTCACCTGACAGAAATTCTTTAAATGCTCATGATTCCTTTTCTCCTTCCCACATACTTAAAAGGAAGCAGCATCCATCTTTCTTCCTCTGTCACTCCATCTTACTGAAACGTGTCCTATTATTTCTCCTTTCTCTTATGAATTCCATCTCTTGTTACTTTCCCCTTTTGTCTAGGAACATACTCAAGCTAGGGGGGTTGTAGCAGTCCAGGACATTAATTAACACTGTTGGAGGTATCCTATGTGCCAGATATTGTATTAGACAATATGTGCATGATACTGTATTTAGTATTCACAGTAACCTCAAAAGGTAGGTTTTATAATTGGCATTTTGTGAAAGAGGAAATTATGCTTAAACACATTAAGTAACTTGGCCGACGTCATGTAGGAAATAAATGGGTAGTGCCAGGATTTAAACCAAGTTTCATTCCAACTTGCATGTTCTTTCCACTGTATCTCACTTGTTTCTGAAAATAAATAAATAAACCCTTTTCTGCAACCCTGCTGCGTTAAGCTCTCATTTTGTCTTTCACTGCCAAACTTGAGTTAAATACTGCAAGCATTTATTAAACATTAGTTATGTGCAAGTGACCGTGCTATATACTTTCCCCTGAGGAAAGACAAAGATGAGTAGCATCATTCTTAGCTGCCAGAAGCTTACTACCTAATAACCTAATCTGGGTGTCAGATAGTAAACAACGATAAAATGAGACAGAAAGAAGTGCTAAATAAAGTTATCAGAATTCTCTGAGGATACAAATAAAGAGAAATTAACCCTAACTAAGGGAGGGTCAGAGCAGAGAATTTCATAAAATAGCTTTGAGTCATTCAAACCACTTTCTAGTGACCTGCAATTCAACCTTGGTAATGTGTCTTCTCTCATCTCTTTCTTTGTGTGCTCTCACTCCCAGCTTACACTATCACTGCACCTTCAAAGCTGATCTTCCCAACTCCAAACTTTCCCACTTCAGTCCAGCCTACAGAAGATCCTTGCTGTTGATTTGTCCTCATTAGGCCCAACTCAGATTCTTCACTCCCTGAATAATACCGTCTGTGGCTCCCTGCCGCCTGCTAAGTAAGAATATATTTATTTACTTTATCCTCCATAATCATAGGCCCACCTGATGAAGTTGTTATAAAGATCAAACAGATAACATGTGGGCCAAAGATGGGAAGACTACAAAACATTCTAAATATAACCTAATGATTAATACAGTATATATCCTACATTTAGACCGGTGTCTGTTTCCTGAACCCAGTCATGGCTGTAGCTCACTGCTGTACTATAATGACCTCTTTCCTCCTTTCTAACTCTAAAATTCTATTCTATACGTCTCTCAAGGCCCAGCCATAAAAGCCACAGCCTCAAGAAAACATTTTCTCACCTCTCAATGAAAATGTCCTCTGGCTTCTCTCAACATCCCCAGAGTTTTACTTCCAACTTTTCCAATGCATGTATCACAGAAAGCCAAATATTATAGATGGTTGAGCATAAGTTATAGCTTCCTTGGTTAATTGAAAGCTATTTTAAGGCAAGAACAATTCCACTCATCTTCATAAGATTTGTGTGCCTCGCACAGTGCTTTATCTAAAGTAGGCACCCAAATATTAATTAAATGGAAAACTAAAACGGGAGGTTATATTACTCTGTACTGAAATAATTTCAACAGAAGCAAAGGGAGGAATTTTTCATCCATCCTTTCCTGGGATTTAAAGCCAGATATGAGGACACAGAAGATGCACACCCATACCAAATAACACCAATGTAGTGGCCACGATGGGGAGGAAAAAAAAACCAAACTGGCCCCAATCTTGTGTCTGCCCTTCCAATTCTTATTTTTCAGGACCAATGTGAGCCACTGGAAAGCCCAAATGGCAATCATTAGATTTGCCATCTTTCTCTCAGAAATTCTGAATTCAGAAATGGGAGCTATTTTGAAAATCAAAATGAGTAGCTGAAAGTCTCAGCTAAAAGCACACATTTTTCTATTACTCTCCTCAGTTCTCTCTCTCCCTCTGTGCTGTTTATCTCAAGTAACTAGGGGAGCTAGTTTAAGTGAAATCTTGTTATAAACAGTTAAGTCGAATGATTCTACTAGAAGAAGGCTGGGCCCAGAGAGATCTGTGACCACGGTCAAAGCCAAGAGTCTCCTTAACATAGTCCAGAGAGATCAGTTCGCTTGGCCCCTCCAAGCTGGTAGTGACTCAAAAATCAGGCAGGAAGCCAGAGGATATCTGGGTTCTGACTCATGTAAACAGGAAACAGTGCCAAAGGGCTCTAGCCAGCCCCAGGTGTGCAGACCACAGACCTGCATTAGCCTCTCATTCACCTGCAGTTGGCACAGTGTTATCTACAGGCTCTATCATTATTACTGCCATGACTGTGTCATGTTTGGAGAGCAGATGCCTCCTCTCCCCACTGTCACTTGGAATTCACAGGATGGCTGAAAAGCATGCCTGATCAGCTTAGGCAGTGGAATTCTCTGCTCTCGCCAGACTTTCAAGATTGATATCAGCTTTTATTACCTTACCATCTTTTCTCAGAAAATTCAAAATGTTTCTCATTGTCCCAATCCCAGTAACTGTACTTCCCAGGTAACCTCTAGCAAATAATTTAAATCTCTAAAATGCCCTGTCTTTTACCTCCACAGGAGCTGATAAGATAGTCAGAGATAGTGTGTAGTTCTTCTCTTTTTCTGTCCATATTTTTAAGAATAAAGTTAGATCTCAAAGATGCACAAAACCTCACACCTGGAAATAGAGTCACTGTAAGGAAATAAAACTTTTATCTAAGTTAATTTCTGTTTACCTTGGCTACCTCCCATTTTTCACACTCCAGAAAAAAAAAAATTCCAATCAGCTTCTTGCCAGAACTCTAGTTCAGGGCAGGAATTAGGACACGGGCAGTGCCAGAGCAAATTTCTAGGCCCATGGTTGCAACTTGGCAGCACCATATTTGCCTTCCAAACAAGACGACAACTGCATAAACTTGTTTTGTTTTGTTTTGTTTTGTTTCTTTTTGGAAAAGGTTTAAATGTTTGCCAGGCATGAAAGAGAGGATATAAATCATTTCACTGAATCCCAGGTCAGTGGTCCTAAAACTGATGAACCTTCTAGCTTCCAACTACCTGAGACCCCTGCCCTCTAAAATTTCCTGACTCATTTCCTGGGACCTCTGACATTTCTCTGAAAGCTGGTGGCAATTGTTGCCTAAACCATGCATAAAGAGTCCTTGGAGACTGTTACGACCACCCAACTCTTCTCTTCTCTTCCATCAGGCAGCCACCTCTCACTCTCCCATCTTAGGGACTATTCCAACCTAATGGGGATATCTAATGCCTGGCTCTGCCTCCTTCCCCCTACCTTAGGATTTCCTTATATTTGGAAGGCCTGAGCCATAAGCCGTGCAGACCAAGCATTTCCGAGCTTCCTATGGGCTCTTCATTAGAGGACCTATGAGGCTGGATTCACTTCAAATATACTATTATGTTCCTTAAGAATTTTGGTATCCAACAAAGAGAGGAGAAGATTGAAATTCACCTACTTGGGCCCAGAGCACCTTTCCCTCTTAGACAGCTGAGTAGAAAACATCTTGCCACAATGATTGAAGCCTGAGGTCCCCAAGGATAGGGTTTGTGGATGCCACATAGCCTGGCAGCACTGGCTGAAAGTGCTGTTTCACCTGTAAGTGGAGTAATCGAGACACGCTTGGAGATCCATGGAATATTTTTTCTTGCTATTTATTTGCTTATTTATACCTACTGCTCTGTATTCTGAAAAGAATATGAGATAGACCCAAAATAAATACAGTAAACCATGCTAAAGTAATAAGAGGCATTGAGGGTAGGGTATTAATAAAAGAGTATGAACATCACAGTAAGCCAGGGGAAAGATTAGCACAGAGAAATACAGGCTACAAAATTTGCACAGCTCCTAGAGGTGGGCTACAACTGTGGCTGTGAGCTTGTGAGCAGCCAAACAAAGGAAAATATGATATGATTCATGGTTTCTATTATATAAAAATAACACAGTTGCTATCAGGAAACCAGACCTTTCCTAGTACTGAGATCAGAGAGGAATGTCTCCCCGGGGTCTACATCAAGAGAACATTGTGTGCTGCACCTGAGACAAACAGAGCAAATTTCATGTGACTTTCCTTCCCATCTTCTCTCAAGCTAGAGGATGACACAGCAGCAAATCACAGCTCAATAGTTTTGCACAGCTGTCCAAAATCATTCTTGAGAAAAAAAAATTAGTAAATAAAATTAAGAAAAACAGTCTCCTGGGAGGGTAAAATAAGATGCTTAAACTACCCAGCTCCCTTATGGTTTGAATTGATCCTACTGGAAAATATTTAACTATCTGGAGAAATGAGCAATCTGGAAATTCTTCAAGCCATTCTGTTCTTCAAGCCTTCAAGTTATACCGTTTCTTTCAGCTGAGTATTTGGTAAGAGTTGGGCGACAGAAAGTTTGAGATTATATTTTCAGCAAAAACCTGAGAAGCCAATAGTTTCTCATTAAGAGAAGAGCAATAAATTTTGGCTATCAACTAAGTTGAGGTGGCGGTTGGGGGGAGAATCAGGTCACCCTATTAAAAAAAAAAAAAGAGGGCCGGGCGCGGTGGCTCAAGCCTGTAATCCCAGCACTTTGGGAGGCCGAGGCGGGTGGATCACGAGGTCAAGAGATCGAGACCATCCCGGTCAAAATGGTGAAACCCC
>NW_016107419.1:4546364-4549076 GCF_001604975.1 Cebus imitator
AAAAAAAAAAAAAAGAATCAGAAAAGTGTTTTCTATGATATGAGGTAGACTAGCTGGCCATAAGTAGGTAAGCCAAGCAACAGTGGGAAGCCAGGACCACAGTAATTATGAATTATATCTCTATATCTTTAAACTTCAGATCCAAAATCCTTGGTTAATCCCAGCTCCAACCAAACAGATAATACTTTCCATTTTTCATGGCTATATTTTAAGAATGACTGTATTTTAATTATAGGCAAGATATTTCAGGACATTTAAGGAACGATATCTATAGCTCTTAACATCTATTCAGGGGAATTTCAAAGTATTTTAGGTTTCTTTAGTATGAAAGTATTGAAGGTGCTATGCAAATGTAGGTTATTATTACAATTTAATGACATTCCCCTCGAGCAAAAACTGCTAAAATTCACAAAGTGCAGAAAGAAGTGCACCTACTGCCTATTTTTCAGGGGTAATTAATTAACAAGAACATAAACAATTTACTTAGTCACAGGAAGATTAAAGTAATAATAATAAACATATTGGCCTAGAAATCCAATTACGGAAACTGTCTTATTTGCCCAATGCTGGGAAATAATACAGAATACCCCTAAACCTCCACAACTCATACCCTATGCTTTCTTCTTCCACCGCCATGGCACACACCAGAGACGGGAGCTCAGACTCCTTTGGGGTTGATACTTCTCTCTGACATAAGACGCCTATGAATAAAGTCTATATTGAACTATGAATTCAGCCCTACCAGGGCAACCCTCTGTGTCTGTGAAGCAACTGAAACAAAACTGCACCTACTGCACACTGACCATTCTCTACCATCCCTACAGATGGTACAAGACACCAGTAACTCAAGGGTGCCAGAGGAGGTTAAACTAACCTTTTTAGTTAGTTGCTAATTGTTTTAATGTAGCAACTTGTGTTTGACTTTGGAATGCAATCATTTTACAGTTTGGTTTAGAACTGTTTTATCCTAGCAAAGTATGTAATTGGGAGAGACAAACTAGAATTACAATAAACAGAGCAAAATAGTCCAGTCTTCTTCCACTAACCATTTTCCATAGTTAATCTACATAGTGGATAATCGACATTTGTAGAAAATGGAGAGCTGTCTCCGTTTAAAAACTCAGGCAAAGTTATACTAAGGCCTGCAATCACATAGGTATAAATGGAATACAGTTACATACAATTCCATCTGAGTTTGTCTCTAAAATTGCAATGTCTTTCTCCAAACTCAGTCTCTCAAATGTGCTCATCACTGGTAACATTTTTCCCTCTATTTTGAACGTGTCTATAATAACTGGAGCTGGTTTCGTGGTCACCAAATTAATCTAAGAATAAGAAATGAAAAAAAAATGATTCATTTCCTATTCTACGTTTAAAAAAAAAAAAAAAAAAAAAAAAAGCCCCTCTAAATCTCCCTTATGGGTTTTGATGGTTCAGAAATAGAGCACTTGGAAGCAATAAAAGAAATAACCTAAGAAAATTAAACAAAATGAATTTGCAATTAGTTTGTGAAATTGAGATAAATGCATTTTGAAAGCAAAGAGTAAAATGTAACTTTCTTCAGTATAATTTGAAATTGCCTTTTGTGCTTAATATAGTTCACTTATAATTAGATGAAGATTTTGTTCTGGTTTGAAACATTCAAAGTTCCATCTTGAGATTGCTATGTACTATGTACACAGAACTTTTCAACAAGAAAGTCTGCTGCTGCCGCTGCCGCGTTTGCTTTGACAGCCTTTATCCTAGTTTCATAGAAATGAAAGAGTGAAAGAACACAGCTGGTTTGAACAATGGAGCATGTTCAACATTAGGCCAAACACTTTAGATATTGCAAAATATTGCAGCCTATATTTATAGCTCTTAGCAGGTTTTTGAAATTCATGCTGATACTGTCTTACTCTTGCTTATTGGACCAAATTGCCATTTGATGATTAAATTATCTTTTGGTGGTTTTTTTTAAAAAAAGTTTCTTTCAAAGGCAATGGCATTTAGACTAACCTCTTGGCAATATCAAAACTGTGATGACTTGAAACCCTTGCTAAAGTATTTCAAGATGTTTTAAAAATTCAGGATCATTCCAGTTTACTGAGTGAATTTAAAAGACTTTATGTTGATCTGCCTTATTTTTTCCCTAAAGAAAAGAAATATCCTGTCTCTGATGACCTCTCTCCCTGTCATAAGATTTCACACTGACTCATATGTCAGCACCTTCCAGAAAGCCACCCAAGGGAACCCAGGGAACAAGTCCTCAGGTAATTGCCTATGTTCTGTTTAAACTTTCTCTTTCCATGGCAGTTGTTTTCAAAAGAATTATCTTTTTTTAAACTGAACTTTGTGACTTTGTGGAGTGCTTAGCAGATGCTCATGTTCTTTCACATTAATAACATAAAGAGCAATAAAGCAGTGGTTATAAGTTTAGCAACTGTAAGCTGAGCCAGGCAAAGTTTTACAGGACAATGGGCTTTTTTTTTTTTTCTGCAGATTTATCAAATGTCTGAAAGCTTTAAGAGCTCGCTCCAATACTAGCCTATCCTTCCATCCCAAAGTGAATGGACCCTAAATTCCCATGACATGTTTGTCTATCCCATTGTCATTTATCATCATTGCCATTGGTGAGTTCTTTGAGTATGCATACTTTGCCTCCTGATCAAATGATAACTATGATGAGAGTGGCCATTTTATGAATACTTATTATGTGCCAAGCAATATATT